>NC_061513.1:265040631-265061303 GCF_022539505.1 Lolium rigidum | reverse complement strand
TGTACGGTTAATCCTTTGTTACAGCAAGCCGGTGAGATTGACAACCTCACCGTTTCGTTGGGGCAAAGTACTTTGGTTGTGTTGTGCAGGTTCCACGTTGGCGCCGGAATCTCCGGTGTTGCGCCGCACTACATCCCGCCGCCATCAACCTTCAACGTGCTTCTTGGCTCCTCCTGGTTCGATAAACCTTGGTTTCTTTCTGAGGGAAAACTTGCTGCTGTGCGCATCATACCTTCCTCTTGGGGTTCCCAACGAACGTGTGAGTTACACGCCATCAAGCTCATTTTCTGGCGCCGTTGCCGGGGAGATCAAGACACGCTGCAAGGGGAGTCTCCACTTCCCAACCTCTTTACTTTGTTTTTGTCTTGCTTTATTTTATTTACTACTTTGTTTGCTGCATTATATCAAAACACAAAAAAATTAGTTGCTAGCTTTACTTTATTTACTGTCTTGTTTGCTATATCAAAAACACACAAAAAATTATTTACTTGCATTTGCTTTACTTATTTCAACATGTTTCCTCTTAATTTTACTGTAAAAGATATACCTGTGGGACAAGGGTCTATAATTGGAAGAGATAATATAGAAGAATTTTTCACCCATGTTAGTATGCATGAAGATCTTAAAGATATACCACTTGCAAAAGCTGTCCCTACTTATGAAGATGCCTCTGTTTGTTTGGTACGCATGATGGAAGCTAGATTTATTAGTCTCAACCCCATGATACAACACATGTTTCTTACACTTTCTGATATGGAGCGGGGAGAGAAGAGAGATTTTGTTCTAAAAGTCTTAGTGCGAGAATTTGAAGATATAGCTATAGAAGCTAGAAAAGTTTTTATTAAGCATAATAGGCTTGGCTTTTATACCGACTTTAAAAGAACACTTGAAAAAATGGATATGTATAGAATAAAATATACTGATAATGCTAATGATGGTGGGGAGATCAAAGCACCAATACCATGTAAACTCCTAGCTATGAATGATGCACTAGAAAATAACTATGCTTGGCTTGTTCCTGAAAATTTGTTCGATGAGAGTAGCAAGCCCAAGACTAATGAAAAGGGAGACGCTGAAACTTATCCGCTGTAGATGCACCACCCTTTGATAATACTTGATATACACTTTATGCGCCTAGCTGAAAGGCGTTAAAGAAAAGCGCTTATGGGAGACAACCCATGTTTTTACTACAGTATTTTTGTTTTATATTTGAGTTTTGGAAGTTGTTTACTACTGTAGCAACCTCTCCTTATCTTAGTTTTATGTTTTGTTGTGACAAGTAAAGTCTTTGATAGTAAAGTAAATACTAGATTTGGATTACTGCGCAGAAACAGATTTCTTTGCTGTCACGAATCTGGGTCTAATTCTCTGTAGCTAACTCAGAAAAGTAATCCAATTTACGTGAGTGATCCTCAGATATGTACGCAACTTTCATTCAATTTGGGCATTTTTATTTGAGCAAGTCTGGTGCCCTAATAAAATCCATCTGTACGGACTGTTCTGTTTTGACAGATTCTGCATTTTATTTCGTATTGCCTCTTTTGCTATGTTGGATGAATTTCTTTGATCCATTAATGTCCAGTAGCTTTATGCAATGTCCAGAAGTGTTAAGAATGATTGTGTCACCTCTGAACATGTTAATTTTTATTGTGCACTAACCCTCTAATGAGTTGTTTCGAGTTTGGTGTGGAGGATGTTTTCAAGGATCAAGAGAGGAGGATGATACAATATGATCAAGGAGAGTGAAAGCTCTAAGCTTGGGGATGCCCCGGTGGTTCACCCCTGCATATTCTAAGAAGACTCAAGCATCTAAGCTTGGGGATGCCAAAGGCATCCCCTTCTTCATCGAGAACATTATCAGGTTCCTCCCCTGAAACTATATTTTTATTCCGTCACATCTTATGCACTTTGCTTGGAGCGTCGGTTTGTTTTTGTTTTTGTTTTGTTTGAATAAAATGGATCCTAGCATTCACTTTGTGGGAGAGAGACACACTCCGCTGTAGCATATGGACAAATATGTCCTTAGGCTCTACTCATAGTATTCATGGCGAAGTTTCTTCTTCGTTAAACTGTTATATGGTTGGAATTGGAAAATACTACATGTATTAATTCTAAAATGTCTTGGATAATTTGATACTTGGAAATTGTTGTGCTCATGCTTAAGCTCTTGCATCATATACTTTGCACCCATTAATGAAGAAACACTCTAGAGTCTAGATAACATCTAGTATTGAGTTTTGAACAACAAGGAAGACGTAGAGTCTTATAATGTTTACAATATGTCTTTTATGTGAGTTTTGCTGTACCGTTCATCCTTGTGTTTGTTTCAAATAACCTTGCTAGCCTAAACCTTGTATCGAGAGGGAATACTTCTCATGCATCCAAAATCCTTGAGCCAACCACTATGCCATTTGTGTCCACCATACCTACCTACTACATGGTATTTATCCGCCATTCCAAAGTAAATTGCTTGAGTGCTACCTTTAAAATTCCATCATTCGCCTTTGCAATATATAGCTCATGGGACAAATAGCTTAAAAACTATTGTGGTATTGAATATGTACTTATGCACTTTATCTCTTATTAAGTTGCTTGTTGTGCGATAACCATGTTTCTGGGGACGCCATCAACTATTCTTTGTTGAATATCATGTGAGTTGCTATGCATGTCCGTCTTGTCCGAAGTAAGAGAGATCTACCACCTTAATGGTTGGAGCATGCATATTGTTAGAGAAGAACATTGGGCCGCTAACTAAAGCCATGATTCATGGTGGAAGTTTCAGTTTTGGACATATATCCTCAATCTCATACGAGAATAATAATTGTTGCCACATGCTTATGCATTAAAGAGGAGTCCATTATCTGTTGTCCATGTTGTCCCGGTATGGATGTCTAAGTTGAGAATAATCAAAAGCGAGAAATCCAAAATGCGAGCTTTCTCCTTAGACCTTTGTACAAGGCGGCATGGAGGTACCCCATTGTGACACTTGGTTAAAACATGTGCATTGCAATGATCCGGTAGTCCAAGCTAATTAGGACAAGGTGCGGGCACTATTAGTATACTATGCATGAGGCTTGCAACTTGTAAGATATAATTTTCATAACTCATATGCTTTATTACTACCGTTGACAAAATTGTTTCATGTTTTCAAAATAAAAGCTCTAGCACAAATATAGCAATCGATGCTTTCCTCTTTGAAGGACCATTCTTTTTTACTTTTATGTTGAGTCAGTTCACAATCTCTCTCCACCTCAAGAAGCAAACACTTGTGTGAACTGTGCATTGATTCCTACATACTTGCATATTGCACTTGTTATATTACTCTATGTTGACAATTATCCATGAGATATACATGTTACAAGTTGAAAGCAACCGCTGAAACTTAATCTTCCTTTGTGTTGCTTCAATACCTTTACTTTGATTTATTGCTTTATGAGTTAACTCTTATGCAAGACTTATTGATGCTTGTCTTGAAGTACTATTCATGTAAAGTCTTTGCTTTATGATTCACTTGTTTACTCATGTCATTACCATTGTTTTGATCGCTGCATTCATTACATATGTTTACAAATAGTATGATCAAGGTTATGATGGCATGTCACTTCAGAAATTATCTTTGTTATCGTTTTACCTGCTCGGGACGCGCAGAACTAAGCTTGGGGATGCTGATACGCCTCCGACGTATCGATAATTTCTTATGTTTCATGCCACATTATTGATGATATCTACATGTTTTATGCACACTTTATGTCATATTCGTGCATTTTCTGGAACTAACCTATTAACAAGATGCCGAAGAGCCGCTTGTCGTTTTCTGCTGTTTTTGGTTTCAGAAATCCTAGTAACGAAATATTCTCGGAATTGGACGAAATCAACGCCCAGGGTCCTATTTTGCCACGAAACTTCCAGAAGACCGAAAGGGATACGAAGTGGGGCGACGAGGCGCCGCCACCATAGGGCCGCGCGGCCAGAGGGTGGCCCGCGCCGCCCTATGGTGTGGGCTCCTCGTCAGCCCTCCGACTCTGCCCTTCCGCCTACTTATAGCCTCCGTCGCGAAACCCCTGATACGAAGAACCACGATACGGAAAACCTTACTGAGACGCCGCCGCCGCCAATCCCATCTCGGGGGATTCCGGAGATCTCCTTCGGCACCCCGCCGGAGAGGGATTCATCTCCCGGAGGACTCTTCACCGCCATGGTCGCCTCCGGAGTGATGAGTGAGTAGTTCACCCCTGGACTATGGGTCCATAGCGAGTAGCTAGATGGTTGTCTTCTCCTCATTGTGCTTCATTGTTGGATCTTGTGAGCTGCCTAACATGATCAAGATCATCTATCCGTAATACTATATGTTGTGTCCGTCGGGATCCGATGGATAGAGAATACCATGTTATGTTAATTATCAAGTTATTACCTATGTGTTGTTTATGATCTTGCATGCTCTCCGTTATTAGTAGAGGCTCGGCCAAGTTTTTGCTCTTAACTCCAAGAGGGAGTATTTATGCTCGATAGTGGGTTCATGCCCGCATTGATACCGGGACAGTGATGAGAAAGTTCTAAGGTTGTGTTGTGCTTGTTGCCACTAGGGATAAAACATTGATGCTATGTCTAAGGATGTAGTCTGTTGATTACATTACGCACCATACTTAATGCAATTGTCTGTTGCTTTGCAACTTAATACTGGAAGGGGTTCGGATGATAACCTGAAGGTGGACTTTTTAGGCATAGATGCAGTTGGATGGCGGTCTATGTACTTTGTCGTAATGCCCAATTAAATCTCACCGTACTTATCATGACATGTATGTGCATTGTTATGCCCTCTCTATTTGTCAATTGCCCGACTGTAATTTGTTCACCCAACATGCTTTTATCTTATGGGAGAGACACCTCTAGTGAACTCGTGGACCCCGGTCCATTCTTTTATACCGAAATACAAATCTGCTGCAATACCTGTTCTTTCATCGTTTTCTTGCAAACAATCATCTTCCACACAATACGGTTAATCCTTTGTTACAGCAAGCCGGTGAGATTGACAACCTCACTGTTTCGTTGGGGCAAAGTACTTTGGTTGTGTTGTGCAGGTTCCACGTTGGCGCCGGAATCTCTGGTGTTGCGCCACACTACATCCCGCCGCCATCAACCTTCAACGTGCCTCTTGGCTCCTCCTGGTTCGATAAACCTTGGTTTCTTTCTGAGGGAAAACTTGCTGCTGTGCGCATCATACCTTCCTCTTGGGGTTCCCAACGAACGTGTGAGTTACACGCCATCACACTCGTCGACGATCTTCTCCAAGAAAGAGGGGGATGATGAGCACTTCCCGAGGTCTCGACCTATGTGAGAGAAAAACCAAGTCTTCTAGGGTAATGGGTTAGGTTGGTGTAGTTTGTGGATGAAATTTAGCAGCAAGCACCTGTTCTGCCGGTGGAGGTCCTTGACGCCGAAACCGCCCTCCTGCTTAGACAACAAAACTTTATCCTAAGCAATTAGACAACGGGCACTGGAACAAGAGTCCTTTCCGGTCCAAAAAAAAGGCACGACGTCTCTTATCAATACTTTCGATTACACCACGAGGTAACAAATACGAGCACATGTAATAAGTTGCGAGGTTGTTAAGAACCGCATTACACAAGACAAGCCTACCCCCAAAGGATAACAGGTGCGTGCGCCAGCCAGAGAGACGATGGTCGAAGGAGAGGACGAGGGGAGTGAAAGCCGAGGCAGGGAGCTTCGTAGGAGAAAGAGGAAGCCCCAGGTAGGGTTGGGGGAAGGAGGAGAGGGGACAACCAGGCGAACTGGCCATCACCGCGGCTTCATCCGACGACACGTGCATTGGGATGAAACAGGATTTGTGGAAGTTAATAGCGAGGCCAGTTGCAGAGGCAAAGTCGTCCAAAACTTTCCTAAGGCAAGCCGCAGCTTCCTGGGAGGCCTTGCAAAGGATCAGGGTATCATCCACGTATTGGAGGACAGGGCACGAGAGGTCAGAGGAAAGGGGGTGAGCGAGGGAGCCATTGCCCCAAGCCTGAAGAATAAGGTGTTGGAGAAGGTCGGCGACGATGATAAAAATATACGGGGAGAGCGGGTCCCCCTGCCGAAGACCATTGCGACAACGGATCCAGCAGCCTGGCACGCCATTTAGAAGGACTGCAGTATGCCTAGTGATGAGGATTGACTCCATCCAGCGACACCATCTGTCATCGAAACCTCTACCCCGAAGAATGCAGAGGAGACTGGACCACACTGGTAGAAAAATGGCCTTCCGTCCAGCCCCATTAGTCGCCAAAATATAGGAACCGCGACTAATGGGGTCTTTAGTCGTGGTTCGGGTGGCGAACCGCGACTAAAGAGCTGGGCCCAGCGCGCTCGCTGGCCAGCTGGTGGACGGGAGGGGCTTTAGTCGCGGTTGGCCAGGCCTCCGCGCCGTCGCCGCTCTTCCGGCAAGTAGTCACATCCGCCTGCCGCACGACGGACGGCGTGCGCACCGCCGCCCGCAGCTTTAGTTGTACGCGGCCGAGCTTGGCGTGCAAAGCAGCATCGACACGCGCACGACGGCGCCCACCTCGGCATGGGAACGCGCTGCCGCGGTGACCAGCTACCAGCGCGCGAGGCCCTCGGAATATTTCTCGGGCTAAAACATTCACAACGCATCCCTGGTTCCTTGGGCCGATTCATCGATTAGTACCACCTCGCGGATTTGCGAACGATGGTTTGTTGGGAAGAGCTATAAGGAGGAGTGTAGCTCGTCTGCGAAAGAACTCAAAATAACTAAAATTTGACTTAACCACCGCGCGTATACGGAGGGGGCCGGCAGCGCTCGTCGCCCCCTCCGTACACGCTCGGTGTTTTTTTGGGATCGAGAGGGGGCGGCGAGGGTTATGTGTTGGTGGCACCGCCACCGCCCTTTCGCCACCGGTTCGCCACCGCCACCGGTCTCTCGGTCACGCGGTCACTGCAAGGTCGATCGTCCGCATATAACACGCGTCCCCCCTCTCGCCTCCCTCGTCGCCCTCTCTCTTTATATGTAGAAGAGATGTGATAATGCATATACACAATTAATTTGTTTTTACTACATGTTTTCAGGACTGACATATGACGGACGATAGAGCTGACCCGATTATGGACAACTATGATCCGGACGCTGAAGACCATATGTTCGGCATCATAAACAGCGATATTATATATGTGCCGACCGAACAAGAAGAAGATGATATCTCTTCTTATCTGAACCTTGACGGTGAAGATGAAGGGCGCCGTCGACAAGATGATGCCGAACAAACGTCGATAAACGACGATCTTCAAATGGAAGTAGCAACCACCTCCGGCGCCGAGGTATATATACATTGAGCCTCCGGTGATACAAACTAACCGATTTGAATAAATATGTGTGTACTAACGCGCGCGACTCTCTTTCTTATTTTAGCCCTCGGCCGGATCGTCGAAACAATCGAGTACGTCGTCAAAGCGTGGCGCAACCAAGACGATGAAACAAGGAGAAACATGCACCATCGAGGTTGTCGACGAGTGCAACCGGCAGCCGCTGGAGCCCCGCAAGAACACCACCAAGTTTGTCAACCAATGCGGAGCCATTGTTAGAGACAACGTCTCGATCACCGTCCGGGAGTGGAATGAGCCAAAGAAGGCACGAATTGGTTTCACTTTTGTCGATAAGAGAACAAAAAAGATTGCTTCAAGAAGCTTATGGAACATTTCGTTCTACCTCCGGAATACAACAAATTCGATGAGGAGGGTAACAAGATTGAGGAAAACAAGGAGAGGAGGAGGCTAGTCAAACAGTTCGCTCTTCATAAGATGTCCGACGCATTCCGGAAATTCAAGCAAAATCTAGCCCACGACTTTGTCAAGGAGAACAATACTCCGGATTTCAAAGGACAATATGAGAAACTGAAACATGATTGGCCAGAATTTGTGAAGCAAAAGAAATCGGAGCAGTTCATTCAAATATCGAAAAAAATAAGGAAAATGCGGCTAAGAAGGAGTACAATCATATTATGGGGCCGGGAGGGTATCGCCTTTGGGAGCCTAGGTGGGAGAAGATGGAGAACGAGCTGAGGGCGCGAGGAACCCGTCCAGGTACGGAGGGATGGGACCCAAGGGCCAAAAGCTGGTGGTACGGGCATGGGGGAACGCTGAACCCGGAGACAGGGGAGTGTGTTTACCGGGGCAAAATAATTAAACCCACCCAAGCCCTTATTGACGCAATGAGGGATGCTCAAGAGGGGAAGATCAAGTTCAACAGAGAGAATGACACGCTGACAAAAGCCCTCGGGAATCCTGAACACGGAGGACGTGTGCGAGGCATGGGGCACATTCCGTGGAAAATAGGGTTCTCCCAGAACGATGACCCGTACGGTTACAGAAGCCGTAAGAGAAAGATGGATCGGGAAGCAGATGTTGTGGCGCGGTTGGCATCGGAAATGGATGTGATGAAGAAAACCGTGAGTGTACTAGTAGCCGAAAGAGATGCAGCTCGGGCGCAGCATGAAGATCATCCAGCGGATCTCGGAAGCCAGCAGAGAAGCAGCGTGGCTTCCACGGAGGCCCCACCGGCTGGTGCACATGCACCGACGATCGAAATTACTGCACCGGAGCCTCCTCGCTACCCCGTGGACGATATAAAGGAGATGAAAGAATGTCATCTGTATTATCCTATCGGGAACATGTCCATGAAGGTAGCCATCGGCAGTGCTTTACCATGTTTACTCGGAGCACTCCACCACAACAACCCCATTCAAGATGGCTATGCTCGTGTCACGGTGGAGGACATAGTCCAAGGGTTTGAGGACCTGGAGATTGACATTGCTACATCTGAAGGGGAGAGAAGACTTGGAGATGTCAAGCGCCATTTCATTCTATGGCAAAAGAAGTTTATCAAGTTTCCAGGCGAGGCGCCAAGGCCAACAAGTCCACCCCCCTACGGTGGTGGTGGCGGTGGCGGTGGTGGTGGTGGTGCTTCACCTACACCTCCTTCACGTGAGCCGACGCCGCCCCCCAATTCACCTCCGGCGGGTAAGCAGCCGCCGCCCCCCAGTCCGCCCCGGGCGGGTAAGCAGACGCCGCCCCCAATCCACCTCCGGCGAAGAAGCGAAGCGGTCCTGGACTATCAACCCGGACCCTTATGTACCTAAGACCACAAAGGTACCGGAGCCATCATCGAAGCCTCTCCCCACGAGGCCTTGGGAACGTACCGCCGAGGAAGTCGACGCGGCCGCGACTCGCGATTATGAGAAATGGAAGGCGGACTGCAAGAAGAAAAGAGAGCCCGAGCCCAAGCCAGTATTTTCTGATGAGCAAAAGAAGTGGGCTAAGTCATTTTTGAGCACACCGTCCCAAGCAGCGAAGAATCTGCCTGACGACTATGCACGTGAACTTCGTAGGCAGGCACTCATGTTGAAGCAGAAGAAAGAGCGGACGGAGAAGCAGGAGAAGAAAGCCTTGGAGGAGGCCGAGAAAGAATTAGCAAGTAAAAAAAGCGGAAAACGAGTTGCCCAGCTCGGAGAACAAAGTAAACAATCGATTGCCCCGCTCATAGTGAAAGCCGCCGATCCGGATGCCCCCGATATCATAGAAGCTGCGGCAGCACAGGGATTGACTGTAACGAGTGCCAGAGAACAAGCGGCCAACTTAGGTATGACTCTTCGTCAACTGTTAGGCCTTGATGAGGCGCCAGTGAAGGAGGTAGTAATTACATATGTGCGAATGGGCCTCTCGTCGAGCCTGCGCAGGAAGAGGATCTACCTCCACAAATGACAAGTCTGCTAAAATGGTACAAGGGTTACATAAAAAATAAAAACGCCAAAGAATATATTTATGCGAAAGTTAGACATGAGCATCACTTCAAACATTACTATGTAACAATTCATCTGAGTGAATTGTTCCAGCTTCTCAATCTGCGCGAGCTCGAAAAATCTATCATCAGTTGCTACGTTCTGTAAGTGATTTATTTCTACCCCATCTCGTTCATTGCCTGCACTATATATATGTCCTAACTATATTGTTCTGTACGCTATTATGCATATTGAAGATCAAGGAATGCGAAGTAAGGAACATCCATGATGTTGGGTTCATTGACCCACAAATCGTTAATGGATATGTATTAAAACATCACCCCGCCGACGTGGAGGAAGACCTGTGGCGGTTTCTTGATAAGCAGGAACTCAAAAGTGATATTCTATTTCCTTACCATTTTGGGTGAGTGTTTCTGTCTTGAGCACATTGTCTTTTGTTTACTCCATGCATGGTATGTGGCTAATCGATGAGTTATGCATGACTGTGCATGTATCGTGTCCGCAGGTTCCACTGGATTCTGCTAGTAATTAAATTTCACGACTCCACAGTAATCGTCCACGACTCTCCGAATATGGATTCAAAGCTTTGGACCGACATGAGAAAAATGATGCAGAAGTAATTATTTTCATTCATTTGCGCTCTATATCGATCGGCCTATTTCGTTCATTTCCTAATATCAAGTAACTAATAACTCTCTTGTTTTCATTTAATTTTCTTTGCCTCGTAGGATTTGGAGATGGTTCGTAGATTCCAAGGTCGGTGAGTTCAAAAAAGAGCTACATTTTATGCGGTCAAAGAGTGGGACTGGGGATATTCAGCCAGCGGGGACCAATCTATGTGGATACTATGTTTGTGAGATGATCCGGAGATACACCTCTGAGCGGGTTCCGAGTGACAACAATATCAAGAAGAATAACCTCCGGATGATGCTTACTCCAGAAGCTCGCTTCCGACCACTTCAAGAGGAACTAGCTGGATGGTTCGTGAGGGAAGTCGTCGATCCTAAAGGAGAACACTATGTAGAGGACGTAGAACTTTATATGCACTAAATTGTGTATGGAAACTTGTTCAAAATTGTATATGCTGGTCATCCGATATTGAATATATATTGTATATTCCTCTTGAATTCTCTTTAGTTCTAATTTCAAATTTGTTTGAAATTGTACATTCATATGCATGTATGTAGTACCGTAGAATATGTGAAACTCCTTCAAAATTAAAATAAAACACAAAAGAAATAAAACAATACAAATTAAAAAGAAAACAGGTTTGGGGGGGGGTGGGGGGGCTAAAACCCTAAACCTGCGGCGGCCTCTAGTCACGGTTGGCCAGGAGAACCGCGACTAAAGGTCCTCCGCCCCGACGGTCGCCTGGCGCCCACGTGGACGGGCCTTTAGTCGCGGTTCGTAAGCAACCGCGACTAAAGGGGGGGCTTTAGTCGCGCTTATTTGGTCGCGGTTGCGCAACCGCGACTAATGGCAGTTGCGAACCGCGACCAATGGCCCTTTTTCCACCAGTGCCAGTTGACCGAGTCGAAGGCTTTACGGAAGTCAAGCATGATAATACAATTGGAAACTTATCTCGTACCACACTGCCAAATGGTAAATTCTGGAAATAACAAAGCATAGTAAATCAACGGAATGAAATATATTGACAACAGCGTTGACTCTTATTCCACTACCATGTTTCTGAATGGCAGGTGCTAACCACCTAAGAAAGAATAAACTCTTCTTTAAGAAATACGAAATCAGTACACTGGCATCTTAAATCAAATTTTCTGTTTTTTTCCAAGAAAAAATTAACTAGCACGTGTTCCATATGCATTCAACTATGACCCTGATTGCTAAAGTTGTTTTCCTTGAAGCTTATGGAATTAAGGGAAATCATTCAAAATATATCAGCTGATCAACAATGTAGGATGGTCTTTAAAGAAAAGTCTAATTGAAATCCTGTGCTTGCCACGGGTTCTTAAGTTCTTTTGATCGTTGCACATATCTTAAATGTAAACATAATTCACCTGAGTCACATGTATAGAAAAAGATTCACGCATGATTATCGATTCTTTGAATCTTGTATGTCTTTATGAAAATGCATCAAAACATTCACTGATAAATTTTTGAACCTCGTAAATCATGCAACTTCAACACAGTTCAAACCATGTAATGAAACTGAAGCTTGTAATAAAATTAGTGCATTCATCTTTTCAGCACTACGAAAAAGATATGTGAACTCGACATAAGAAATTATTACACAAGGATGACACTCATTGTACTCCATTCAAGTACCTATTTCACTGTGCGGAATTCACAGAGTATAAAGATTTCAGTTTGCATAAATATTAACATAACTTAGTCAGATATAAACAGTAAGCAATCTCATACATTTATCCTATTGCTGTAAGCAATCTATCTATAGTCAGGTCTGCTCTGCCCTACAGTAAGGAACAGTGATAAAGACGGTTTTTCTTTGGGAAACAAGACCCTATATTGTCTGAATAAGAGCTGTGATGGGATAGTGAATACAGAGGTTTAAATAGGCCAGCACCTGTAAAAACCAACCAGGCGCACTCCATCAGGCAACAAATTCAAATCTTGTTTGTCAGTTATACTTAAAAGTGAGGACCTAAATTTGACTCATAGCTTACAAAGGGAAAATGAAACTGGGAGCTAAATTTGATGAACATGCAACTGAAGAGTGGTGTGTGATTGCCATTTCAGTGCATTTTTCAGAACAAGGTACATGCATAATTCAGCCAAGCCATCTGCTACTGCTTGTACTGATGTGCTTGCAAGGAAGTAAAAAAACCGAGACCAGAGAGGAGGAATCCCTTTGGCATATTTTCATGGAAGAAATCAAGAAACTCGGGCACTATCAAGGACGCTGGTTCCTTACCATTTAGGTTCCTAGGTATTGCTATTTATTACAGGAAACTAAGAAATTCTGATTGACATACAGTGGAGATCCGGTTTGAAAGCAAATTGAGATGCTGGAAAGACAAGTTACTGTCCTATGGGGATCGACTTGTCATTATCAATTCATTTCTAATAAGCTTACCTATGTTTATGTTATCCTTTCTAGAGATATCTGTTGGGGTAAGGAAAAGACTGAATTTCTATAGGTCTAGATTTTTTTAGCAGTCAGATTAAAATAAGAGAAAATATAGACTTACAAAGTAGAACATTGTCTGCCGACCCAAAGATCAAGGGGGCTTAGGTATTGAGATTCTCGAACTCAAAAATAGATGTTTATTGAGTAAGGGCATCTCCAGCGGCGCGACGCAAATCGGTGTCCGCGAGTGTCCGTTTGCGTCACGCGGCGGACGCGAGAAAGACCGTTTTTGTCCGCGCGTCCGTTTGCGTCTGGGGGTGCCTCCAGCGGCCCGAAGCATTTCCGCGTCGGCATGCAATATGAAGTTTGAAAACAACAAAATAAAGAGATTCAACGAAGTCTAGTCCTTATTATATCCAAATTTTAAAAAGTCTACATGAAAATAAGATGGTATTCCTCTAAGCATGGTCTTCATGGCCAGCCAATGCCCACTGATGCTCAATCAGATTCGTCTGCAGCCATTTGCACACGTTCTCGTCGGTGATTTCTACATTCAGATGCAGATAGTTCTCCCAAGATAAAGCCCCAGGGAGTAGCGCAACTAGCTCACCTTGGAAGTCCTAGTGGTTCTTATTGCGGCCATCAGGATGCTCATTCTCAACTATCATGTTGTGCATGATCACGCAGCATGTCATCACCTCATGCATGGTCTTCAGGGACCATGTTCTTGCCGAGTGACGGACAATTGCCCACCGAGCTTGGAGCACATCAAATCCGCGCTCCACATATTTCCTGCAAGCCTCTTGCATCTTGGCAAACCTCTTCGTCTTCTCGGAGTTTGGATTAAAGACACTCTTCACCAGTGTGGTCCAGTCAGGGTAGATACCATCAGCAAGATAATATGGCTTGTCATATTCATTTCCATTGATCTCATAGCTCACCCGGGGAGGTTTGCCTTGCATGAGCCGGTTGAAAACCAGTGATCGGTGCAACACATTGATGTGATTGTTGGAACCGGCCATGCCAAAGTATGAATGCCAAATCCATAAATCTTGAGATATGACAGCTTCAAGAATGATAGTCCGTCCCTCCGCATGCCCACTGTACTGACCCTGCCATACAAATGGATAGTTCTTCCACTCCCAGTGCATGCAATCTATGCTGTCAATCATTCCTGGGAACCCTCTAGACTCGTTGATAGACAACAGCCGCCTTGTATCCTCAACAGTTGGCTCCCTACAGTAATGTTGTCCGAACACGGCAATCACGGCTCGGCAAAACCGGTACATGGACTCAAGGCAGGTGCTCTCACCCATTCGAAGATACTCATCGAATATATCAACAACCATTCCATATGATAGCATGCGAATAGCTGCGGAGCATTTTTGGTAGGAGGTGAAGCCTAGCACACATGTTGCTTCGGGCCTGCATTGGAAGTACGGGTCGTAGTTTCTGATGCCCCGGAGAATGACCAAGAACAGCTCCCTTGACATCATATACCTGCGTCGGAACATTTTTTTCTTGAACACCGGCTCGGTGAGGTGGAAGTAGTCCTTGTGGAGCCGGAGCTGCCCCTGCACTCTGTTGCGCGACAAGTGTTTTGAGCGGCCCTTGACAGAGCCCCGGTGCACCGGCCCCTCATTTGAAGTGAACTCGTGGATCATGGAGGCCGCAGTAGTTGCCAATGTCTGCGTTGACTAATCGGACTCCTCGTCGGAAGAGGAGTCAATGACCTCGGCGTGGAACTTCTGCAGCATCTGCCACATGTCCATCTGTGTGGGTACGAACTGTCGATCAATGGCCGCGCACAATTGCGCCGAAAACAGGAGAAGAAACCTACCGGCGCAATTGACCGAAAAGGTCGTGGGCGGCGCGGAAGGGCGGCGTAACCGGCAACGTTTGGCCCCAAAACAGCCGGCAGGTACGCGCCAGAGCCAATCCCGAGTACGATCCTGCTCTCCCGCGCGGTGACAACCGAGCCGGATGGCGAGTACTGCGGCGCTGCGGCGGGACGGTGGCGGCTAGGGTTGGGGTGGTGGCGTCGCACCAGGGCAACAAAGAAGGGGGAAAGAAGCAAATCGAAGCGGTCGATTTCGCTGTCCCTGACTTGCGGGACCGGGAAGGAAAAGGAGGACGCTCGGCGCGACCGCGCAGCGTCCGCGGAGACGCAAACCTGGCGCATATTTGGGCCAGGTTTGTGTCGCCGCGGACGGCCCGATCATTTTGCATCGCTCCGCTGGAGGAGGGCCCAGACGCATTTCGATCACGGCGGACGAAAACGATCGCTCAGCGTCCGTTTGCGTCGCGCCGCTGGAGATGCCCTAAGTGACTTTATAAACTTCTTAATGAGGAAGGGGTGTGGCAAGAATTATTACATAGTAAATACCTAAGACAAAGAATCTTATCTGAGGTGAAAGCTAAGCCTACAGACTCTCCTTTATGGAAGGGATTGATGGGGGTTAAGAACGATTTCTTTAGTAGAGGTTTTTTCAAAGTTGGCAATGGAGCAGTTACACATTTTTTTGGAAGATACTTGGTTAGGAAAACTGCCACTTGCCCAGCAATATCCGTCCTTTTATAATATTGTGCATCACAAGAATGTAGTGATAGCCCATGTGTTAGCTCAAACACCTCTGAATATTAGTTTCAGACGGTCGTTGGTGGGTAACAAATGGACTTTGTGGACCAAAAACTTATGATGGTTAATCTAAATGAAGAGAATGATAGATTTGTCTAGAATTTGACTTCCAATGGCTTGTTTACGGTAAAAATCTTTGTATGAGGATCTTATGAATGACCACACTCCTTTTTTGAGAAAATACCTATGAAAAGTTAAGGTTCCCCTTAAGATAAAAATATTTATGTGGTTCCTGAGTAATAAGGTGTTGCTTACTAAAGATAATTTAGCTAAACGTCGGTGGAATTGGTGTACAAAATATGTTTTTTTGTGGAGAGCAGGAGACTATTGAACACCTCTTCATAACTTGTCCTTTAGCTAAAATACTTTGGCGCGCAGTTAATTTCACATATAATCTTCCGCCTCCAACCAATATTACGAATATGTTTGGTAATTGGTTAAATGGAGTTGATAGACAATCTAAGGCTTTTATCCGTATTGGAGTTCTGCCTTATGTTGGTCTATATGGAGGACGAGGAACGATATTAGTTTTAACAAAAAACAATCTTTCCATTTTTTGCAGGTTATCCATATGGTGTCACATTGGGTTCAGCTGTGGGCTCTCCTGTCACCGGAGAAGCAGCGGGATGCTATGGTTACTGGATGCACACAGCTTCTGACGGTCGCTCATTATATCTTGTGTCAGACTGGTTGGCAGCATAACAGGAGGCTACGTTGATGTGTAGTATTTTCTTGTTTTGATTCTTTCGCTGGTTGATTTTTATATCAATTCTGGACGATGCTTCAGATGTTTTAAACCTTGTACTCGTACTTTATTAATAAAAGATCGCGTGCATCATCACGATGCAGAAGCCGAGATCGTAATCCCCATTTCGAAAAAAAATCAAGAAAATGTCAAGCCATCTTTTGCGGTTCAATTTCAACTCCCACACTTAAGGATGGACAAAACTGAATTCTTACCAACATTTTCAGGACTATAAAGATGATCACGAGAAATTGAGAGTTCAGACTAAGAGATATTGCAACGAACTTTAGATTACATCATGAAGCATTCGTTCAGCGAACAAACTGGGCTGGATGGGTGGCCAGCCTAGCTGGCATCGGGGTGGGCTCAGCGCGAGCGGCGCTGAGAGGGAGCCGGTGGCTGGTGGCCTCCGCCGCGAGCTTGTCGTAAGCACCTGCTCCCTGCAGACCATAGCCGGTCCATAGATTTCGGAGACCCTAGGGCGAACGACATCAAGGACCCCGTGTTTACATTAGCGAAGTTTTCTTAGGGCATGGGCCATGGCCCCCTACTCTCGAAATTTTCTTAAATATATTTATTTATGCTAAAAAAATTATATATTACTTAAAGTTTAAACATGATTGGTGTTCTAGCACCTTAACAATCTCCATCACACACAAAAGATTTAAAAATATTAGTATTGGACAATAAAAATATTAGGGTAATGAAATAAAAAAACTAAATAATATTTAGATTTGAAAATTCCAAGGCCTTTGAAATCTTGGTGAGGACGTTTGAAAATATTTATTTCTAATGATCAAGGGAACTATGCCATGATTCTTATTTCTACCAATATCTACTCCTCTACATGTGTATGTACATATATATCTTTAAAATTAATTATAAAAAAATATGAGGGTTGTGTTATTCTGGATATTTAGGAAGGCTAGAAAGAAATGGTATCTTCGGGAAGAAATAATTTAAGTTGCAAGTTGAATCTTGTATATTTTATAGAATTATTTTAAATGATACATCCTAAAACGCAAATATTGAAATAAATGTTTGGTAAGAGACACGGTAAATTGTTCTTAATGCATCTATATTTTCTAGAATTATTTCAAATTATAAATATTTTAAGTATGTAAAGAAATCTTGGGTCGGGGCCCTTGCTCCAGAAGGCCCGGGGCGAGCGCCCCTCTGCCCACCCTATGGGCCGGTGGTGCTGCAGACCTTGGCGCACTCGCGTCGCGCCGGAGGTTCCACGCGTGCGGCCGCCTACAGAACTAGCTTGCGACTCCCAAGATTCTGGATGCGAACCCATACCTCGTCCATCTGCAGGTACACCTCGACTAGCTGGCCTCGGACGTCGGCGATGCCTGCTGCCTCCTCTGCCGCGGCAGCGGGGAGGGCGGCGACCTCATCATTGTTCGCCAAGTGAGCATTAAGCTCACCCTCGGGGATGGGGACGACCTCGTCGTCGTCCTCCGCGGCGGCACTGAGCTCATCGCCGGGGATGGCGGCGACCTCGTCGCCGTCCTCCGCGTGGGCATGGAGCTCGTCGCCGGCGATGAGGTCGCCGCCCTCCGCGTGGGCATGGAGCTCATCGTTGTGGTGGGGCACTGGCGCCGGCGGAGGTGTACCTCTGAGCACGCATGCGTCGAGATGCAGTAGATTCCCGGCGGCGCCATGGCGAACCACGTCTGGGGCCGGGTGGAGCGGGATGCGGTGACGCGGGAGATCACGCCGAGCAGTAGCGGTATCAGTCTCCAGAAGCAGAACCGCCCACGCGACCTCCCAATCAGGGGTCCTCCTCTGAGACCGTCGTCAGCAACAAGGGCGCGGCCGTCGAAGCACCCCTAGGGACGGAGCTAGCTTCCCACTTTGAGGGGGGGAAAATGGTGTTGTAAAGTTGATGAGGGGGGGGGGGGATTTCCTAAATCAGCAAGAAATTAGAGCTCTAATGAGTTCAGGTCTTCATAAAATCCAAACCATGGGGGTGGCTAAGCCCCCCTCGTCCCCCTTCTCTCCGTCCCTGAGCACCCCACCAGGCTTCCGTTGGTGCGGACGACTGGTATCCGCGCGCTTGATGCCTCCAGGAGGCTCTTCACGCACGGGGCCCAAACTAAGCACGCCCGTGGCGGTGCCTGCTTGGTCTTCCTCTGCGGCGGGTGGTGGCGACGAGGTTGCGCCCTCCGCGCTCCTGCTCGCACCTTAGGACGAAGCGGAGGAGCACGAGGTCCTCGGAGCGGCGTGTCGCACTCCGGGGACGCACGACCGGGACCAGGTGCGCGACGGGGGGAAGGGGCGTCGTGGTGAGGAGCAGCAGGCTCACGCGGTGGAGCCTGCGCGTGGCGACGCGCTCCTGCTCACACCTCGGCACGTGGCAGAGGAGCATGAGGTCCTCGGAGTGGCATGTGGCGCTCCGGGGATGCACAACCGGGGCCTGGTGCGTGTTGGGAGGCAGGGGCGCGGTGGCGAGGACCGACGGGCTCACGCGGTGGAGTCTTCCCATGATGACGGGGCGCGTTCCCAACGCGGGGAGCAGGAGGAGCAGGAGCGTGCGGACGGCGACGGGGATTAGCGGGGGAGGCGTGGCGGCGGGGAGGAGCACGCTGGTGCTGGCGGCCACGAGGTCCATGGTGGCGGTTCATGGCTGGGGGTTGAGGAGGGTGCCAGTTGGGGCGGGGTGAGGGAGGTAGTTACAGCTAGTAACGGAACGCAAATCCTAATATACGCTGGCGTGCGACGAGGAGGAGGAGGAAGAGAAGGCTGAGGCTTGATGTGCAAGCCGACGACAGCCCTTGGGCGCGCGCCGCACCGGCAGGGTAACTTGGGCGCTGAGCGGCCCGCGCAAGGCCGTGACGTGGCAAAGGGGGTTGAAGCCTAGAAGCAGCATGCTGGTTTCGATTTTGCGCTGCGGGGATTGAATTGGGGAGGAGGAGGCAGAAGCTCGGGGGGAAGAAGGAGAGGGTGAGAAAATAGCACAACCCCTTGTTGGCGCTGTTTTGCACAAAACCACCACTAGACTTTATTTTTTGCATACAACACCCCATTTTGATGTACTAATTATCTAAAATGTAAATTGTGCACCTCATAGGGCCTCCCGGTAAATCAGATTTCATTGGCTATTCGATCGAGTCTCCATCGATTCTAGGTCATTCGTTCTTTTACCGCGGCACTATAAAAGAGTGAAAAACCCTAATCACTGGTCCCCAATCCACTCGTGAGATTCCTTCCTCCCAATCCGCTCGTGAGTTCGTCCTTCGCAGTCCCCTTCACCTTCCCCGCCGCCACCATCTCCACGTTCCCTGTCCACATCTCTCGCGACTACGGAGCCGAGGCCGATCGCCCACAATTCACAGCGGCGCGGCAGGCATGTTCGCCTGCGCATGGCTCCTTCAATCTTGCATGTCTGCATCATGTGCGTGGCTGAGGTAGGCTGCCACTGCACTACAGTGAGTCGGCGATGACGTAGTCCATGGAGGTGGTGGCCTCCTCCATACCAAAATTATTCTGAAGGTCTACAACAAGATAAAAAAAGAATAAGGGATTATATCAAGAACTATATACAAAAGAATAGGAAAAAGAGCTTGAATAGAAAACTAGAATCAGACTCAAGTTCAGAAGTAATTACACATAATAGAAAAATGACTCGGGTTCCGCTCGGCGTCCTCAAGGTTGCTTTGCCGCGATAGTAATCCGGTGCACTCCGTCCTGGCGGGCTCCTCCTCCAACCTCATCGCGAACACGTTTGGCCCCGCATGTCCGGTGCGGCGCCTCTCTCTCTCTCTCTCTCTCTCTCTCTCTCTCTCTCTCTCTCTCTCTCTCTCTCTCTCTCTCTCTCTCTCTCTCTCTCTCTCTCCCGGTGGCCTCCTCCGTACCAAAATTATTCTGAAGGTCTACCAGAAGATAAAAAAAAGAATAGTGGATCGTATCAAGAACTATATAAAAAAATAGGAAAAAGAGCTCGAATAGAAAACTAGAATCAGACTCAAGTTCCGAAGTAATTATACATGATACAACAAATAACTCGGGATCCGCCCGGCATCCTCAAGGTTGCTTTGTCGCGATAGTAATCCGGTGCACTCCGTCCTAGCGGGTTCCTCCTGCAAACCTCGTCAGGAACACATCCGACCCCGCATGTCCGGTGCGGCGCCTTGATACGTCTCCAACGTACCTATAATTACTGATGTTCCATGCTTGTTTTATGACAATACTTACATGTTTTGCTTGCACTTTATAATGTTTTTATGCGTTTTCCGGAACTAACCTATTAACGAGATGCCGAAGTGCCGCTTCCGTTTTCGCCGTTTTTGGTTCCGTAAAGGTCTGTTCGGGCAATATTCTCGGAATTGGACGAAATCAACGCCAAAGATCTTATTTTTCCGGGAGGCTCCGGAACACCGAAGGGGAGTCGGAGGAGAGCCGGGGGCCACCACACAGGTGGGCCGCGCGGGC
>NC_061513.1:265005107-265040531 GCF_022539505.1 Lolium rigidum | reverse complement strand
AGGTTTTGTGCTCTACCACCCAAGGATCGACCACGTCTATGTGTTGTAGCGCGACTAGGTTTGCTCTTTCAAAGTCGGCGATTCGACCCTTGAAGTCGACATGCATTTCGCGGCTACCGTCGCGGTGACCCCATCCGGCGAGCTTCCCGAGATGCCCGTTTACGGGCAGGCCAACGGGGTTCTCGATTTCTAGATAACTCGTGCGAAGGAGATGCACTCTTCGGTCGAAAGCCCTTGGCTATGCTTCCGTCCGGATGTGCCCTGTTGCGAACGTACCCTTTGATGACACCATTCATCCTTTCGAACGGCATCATGCTCGTGCGGGAACGTCGGCCCCGAGTTGGATGATATCCTCCACGATATGTACCAGCAGATGCACCATAACGTCGAAGAAAGCGGGCGGGAAGTACATCTCAAGCTTGCACGGTATCACCACGATCTCTTCCTCGTAGCCTTCTAAGTTGCCTCACGCCAACGGACTTCCGAGAGATGACGTCGAAAAAGTTGCATAGGCCAAAAGCGTTTCACGGACGTGCGCGTCCATGATCCCACGGATTGCAACCGGAAGTATCCGCGTCATCAGCACGTGACGGTCGTGAGACTTCATCCCGCTGAACCTCTCGCTTCGCTTTGTCTAGGTACCTGCTTATCTTCCCCGCGTAACCGTAGGGAAGTTTTACTCCTAGGAGACAGTCGAAAAACTGCTCGATCTCCTTCTGACTTAGAGTGAAGCACGCGGGGGGGGGCAGTAATATTCAATCTTTTTGGAATTTTTCCCTTGCGACGACTTTGCGTGTCCTCCGCCTCATCATCGTCATCGTCATCATCATCATTAGGGCGTCCCGCGTGAAGCTCCTCCCTGATCCCAATTGATTGCAAGTCGTACCTTGCTTTCGGCCCATCTTTGGTCTTCTCTGGCATGTTGAGGAGGGTACCAAGCAAACTCTCGCACACGTTCTTCGTGATGTGCATGACATCAAGGCTGTGAGGCACACGGAGGATCTTCCAGTACGGCAAGTCCCAGAAAACATACCTCGTCTTCCATACCTTAAGCAGCGGCTTCGGCGCCTTTCGCTTCTTTCCCGGCGGTGGGCACTCTTTCCAATTTTTCAATAGCTCGTCTATTTGCTCGCCGCTTCTCGTACGTGGCCGTCTTCGGGGTTCGTCTTCACCATCGAACAGATCCTTGCGTTTCCTCCATGCGTCGTCCTCGCGAAGCCACCTACGATGTCCCATGAACACCGTTTTCGAGGACCCGGGATCTCTATCTAGCTGGCGGTACGTTGTGTCGTCCATGCACCTTACGCATGCATTGAATCCGTGGACCACCTGCCCCGCGACATATCCGTAACCGAGAAAGTCGTGCACCGTCGTGAGCAAGTGCGACTCTCATAGGGAAATATTCTTCCGCGGCGGCGTCCCACGTATTGGCGGGCGTGTCCCATAGCGTGGCTAGCTCCTCTTTCAGAAGCCCCATATACCGATTGATGTCGTTCCCTGGTTGTTTCGGCCCTTCAATTAGCATACTCATTTGAATGTACTTCCTCTTCATGCACAACCAGGGGGGAGGTTGTACATCCACACAAACACGGGCCAGGTGCTATGCGTGCTGCTCCGGCTGCCAAACGGATTAACTCCATTGGTGCTCGCGCCCAGCCTTATGTTCCTAGGATCGTCCCCAAATTCTGGGTACTCGAGGTCCAACGCATTCCACCGGCTAGCATCCGAAGGGTGTCTCAACATCCTGTCCTTTTTCTTTTTCTTCGCATCATCTCGCGTCATCTTCTCCCTTCCTCATCTCCGCGTGCCGGCGCATTAGCTTTGCTTGCTTAGGATCCGCGAAATACCGCTGCGGACGAGGAGTGATTGGAAAGTACCACACCACCTTCCGAGGAGCTTTCTTCCCCTTCTTGTACCAACTGACGCCGCACTCCGGACATATGGTACACTCTGCGTGCTCGTTCCGATAAATGATGCAATCGTTCAAGCACACATGGTATTTCACATGCGGTAAATCCAGAGGACACACGATTTTCTTGGCCACCTAGATACTAGTCGGACACGTGTTACCTTTGGGAAGACGTTCTCGCCGTAATGACATGTTGTCGTTGAAGGATGTGTCGGTCATTTTGTGCTTTACCTTCATCTCCGGAGCCATGAGCGTTACTTTCGAGCAGGTATCCTCCGGCCTGCATCCTTCATACAATGGAGTAACAGCGTCTACCTCCAGCTTGATCCATCTTGGCTTTCTCTCGGGCGGCAGCTCTTGCGTTACTCGTCCGCTTGAGAAGCAGCTCTTGAAGATAAGGGTCCCGCACCCAGTCCATCGACGATGGTCCATCGTCTTCATCTTCATGATCGTCATGATGACCTCCATCTTGATCTTCCTCATCATCGAGTCCAGGATCTCCTACATTGTGGTCATCATCATCTCCGGGATCTTCTACATCCCGATCATGCCCGAGATCTTCTACATCCCGATCACCTCGGCCTTCCTTACTTCTTGTTGAATTCCCATGGACAAATTCATAATCATCTTCGTCGCCTTCCCACCGATAGCCATCCATGAAACCACGCATGAGAAGGTGGTCCCGCACCATATCGGCTTTAGGGTCCATAAGGCTCGTTAGCTTGCATCTTCGACACGGACATCTTATCTCCTTTTGGTTATTTCTAATCATCTCGGCTGTCGCGGCTTTCAAAAACCTAGCCACAACGCCTTCGCTCATCATGCGGACCATGGTCGCTCGCGGATATAGAGAAAATGGATATCTTAGCATACCAAAAGAAAATTTTGGCATGACCTTCCCTAAAAATAGGACATGTATATGCGTAGTATGCCCAACATTCGCCGAAACGGAAATGAATCAACGTTTCGGCAAAATATTGGCAACTCCATCGCATTTCAAATCCCCGCAAACAAAAACACATGCAACACATGTGTGGAGGCTTCGCATATACAACACACATGTGGATCCGGAGGCTTCGCATACAACACACATGCACGTGACGCTTTTCGCGCATGCGCACGTACACATGATATCATCGAGCTTCGCACATAACATATGTGCATGACGTGTGTGCAAGACGATCGGAACCGTTCACACACAAAGCATAAAACCAACAAAGTTACCGATACGGCGAGACCTAGAATGTTGGATGAGGTAAAAAGTTGAGATTGAGTAGGGTATTGAGCTAAGAAAGCTTCACCATTACTTACCTATGAAGAAAATTAAGTTTACCAACTTAATTTTGGTGAATGAAGAGGTGAAAATGAGGTGGGAAGGAGGGGCAACACGACCAGATCCAGATTTGGTGGGAGGTGGTGGTGGAAGAGTGTTTGGGGAAAGTGGGTGGCACATGTGAGTGGAGGGTGAAAAGCGAGGAAATGGTCCCGAGGTTAGCGGTGGCGCACCACCTAGCCGTGCGCCACCGCTAGGGTGACATAGCAATGGCGCACTGCTAAGTGGTGCGCCACCGCTCACCCGGTACTCGTAAACCCACGCCCCTGCCCAACTTAGCGATGGCGCACCATGTCGGCGGTGCGCCATAGCTAGTAGTGGCGCACCACGCAGATGCGCCATTGCTAAAGCCCTCATCTCTAAAGGGCCCCGGCCACCTCCTAGCGAGTGGCGAACCACAAAGCCATGCGCCATAAGTAAGCAATGTAGCAGTTGGCGCACCATGGAGACGTGCGCCACTATTAGTTTTGGGTAGGAGCTGGCCTCCTGCCGGGAATTAGTAATGGCGCACCACAAACAAGGTGCGCCACTACTACATTTGTAACAGTGGCCCACCATTTTGTGGTGCGCCACTGCTAAGTAGTAGTGGCGCACGGCCATCATGGTGCGCCACTGAAGTCAACCTTACGGCTAGGCCTTTTCCTAGTAGTGGTATTGTGTGGAAGATGATTGTTTGCAAGAAAACAGTAAAGAACAGGTATTGCAGCAGATTTGTATTTCAGTATAAAAGAATGGACCGGGGTCCACAGTTCACTAGAGGTGTCTCTCCCATAAGATAAAAGCATGTTGGGTGAACAAATTACGATCGGGCAATTGAATAATAGAGAGGGCATAACAATGCGCATACATGTCATGATAAGTACGGTGAGATTTAATTGGGCATTACGACAAAGTACATAGACCGCCATCCAACCGCATCTATGCCTAAAAAGTCCACCTTCGGGTTATCATCCGAACCCCTTCCAGTATTAAGTTGCAAAGCAACGGACAATTGCATTAAGTATGGTGCGTAATGTAATCAACAACTACATCCTTAGACATAGCATCAATGTTTTATCCCTAGTGGCAACAAGACAACACAACCTTAGAACTTTCCGTCACTTGTCCCGGTATGAATGCGGGCATGAACCCACTATCGAGCATAAATACTCCCTCTTGGAGTTAAGAGCAAAAACTTGGCCGCAGCCTCTACTAATAACGGAGAGCATGCAAGATCATAAACAACACATAGGTAATAACTTGATAATTAACATAACATGGTATTCTCTATCCATCGGATCCCGACAAACACAACATATAGTATTACGGATAGATGATCTTGATCATGTTAGGCAGCTCACAAGATCCAACAATGAAGCATAATGAGGAGAAGACAACCATCTAGCTACCGCTATGGACCCATAGTCCAGGGGTGAACTACTCACTCATCACTCCGGAGGCGACCATGGCGGTGAAGAGTCCTCCGGGAGATGAATCCCCTCTCCGGCAGGGTGCCGGAGGAGATCTCCAGAATCCCCCGAGATGGGATTGGCGGCGGCGGCGTCTCAGTAAGGTTTTCCATATCGTGGTTCTTCGTATCAGGGGTTTCGCGACGGAGGCTATAAGTAGGCGGAAGGGCAGAGTCGGAGGGCTGACGAGGGGCCCACACAATAGGGCGGCGCGGGCCCCCCTCTGGCCGCGCGGCCCTATGGTGGCGGCGCCTCGTGGCCCCACTTCGTATCCCTTTCGGTCTTCTGGAAGCTTCGTGGCAAAATAGGACCCTGGGCGTTGATTTCGTCCAATTCCGAGAATATTTCGTTACTAGGATTTCTGAAACCGAAAACAGCAAGATCGGCTCTTCGGCATCTTGTTAATAGGTTAGTTCCAGAAAATGCACGAATATGACATAAAGTGTGCATAAAACATGTAGATATCATCAATAATGTGGCATGGAACATAAGAAATTATCGATACGTCGGAGGCGTATCAGAGTGCCTCCCTCTCTACCGCGCCATCACCAAGGTTACGGTGGTGGATGGGTGCGCTACGTCCTTCTGGTTCGACAGGTGGATGGAGGGGGGCGCTTGCGACGCGCTTCCCTGCTCTCTTCTCCCACTGTACCAGGCGCCACGCTACCGTTGCCACGGTGGCTAGTAGGGGCTTGGATCTGCAGCCCCGTCTGACGGGTGCCGCGGAGACATAGCTCCTGGTGGTTCGTGGACTCATCGACAGCATCTCCCTCCGCCACGGCGAGGATCGACGCGTCATCGACTCTCCCTCGACACCTCGGTTCTGCTCGCACGAGGCTTACCGCTCCCTCGCGCCAGCGCAGCCCCTCGACACCTCTTTGTGCATGTCATGGGCCCTTCAGGCCCCCTCGAAGATTATGATCTTCGCGTACCTTGCTGACATCGACCGTTTGAGCACGCGGGCAAATCTCTACCACAAGAGTTGCACCCCCTCCGATGTCTGTGCTGCTTGTTCCTGCCCCGAGACGGGTAGACATCTGTTCTTCGCTTGTCGCCTCGCTACGACGACGTGGTCTCTCCATGATGTCCCCCAATCCCAGCGGGGAGTTTCTCCATCTGGGAGCTGCAGGCCCCTGCGGCCTTCGACCCTACTGTGTGGCGCGTTGGCGTGGCGGCGATCCTTTGGTCCCTGTGGAAGTCGCGCAACGATCTCGTTTTTAACGGGGTCGATCACTCGGCGGACTCGACTCTCTGGAGGGTCTGCGACGACCTTGCACTACGGGAGAGATGGAGTATGTCGACGGCCGCCAGCCGTTGGCACAGCCCAGAAGGCCGTCGGCACAGGCTATGCCGACGGTGACCGTCGGCGTAGCATCGTCGGTACAGTTCTAGTCGGGGACTGCCTAATCACCGTCGGCACAGATTGTTGTGCCGACGGTAAAACCGTCGGCATAGTATTTCAAAATTTTCAAAATTATTTTCGAAAAAGTATTCAAAAAAAAATTTTGAATTTTTTTTTACTTTTCTTCTTCTACTTTTTTACTTGTTAATCTTTCACAATCACACTTAGTACACTTAATCTTAGGTTAAATTGCACTTGTGGTCAAACTTCCCAGTTGGTCACCCAACCTCACACTACTCCCACCCCGGCACGCTTAACTTCTTGGTTCTCTTCAGATGAGATTCCATGAAAGAAATGACACCTTGATGTTAATATTACCATATCTATCATATTAACCCTTTGACCATGATGTCACACCTCTATATTTTTGAATTCTAAACAATTACTTAAGTAATAATAATGAATATATATATAAATAATAATAATATAGAATTTAAAACAATTAAATGATTTTTTGTCTTTTTATTTAATATGGAATAATTAATATCAGTAAATGCGAAGTTGGCAAATAATATGTCTAAATTGATCAGAAAAATGAAAGGAATACAAATATGATATCCATATCATCTTTTGAACCTACAAAGTTAACTTACCCAAAAATCATGAGCATTAGATCAAGTACCTCTAGTTTAAATTTGATTGAATTTATCAAAAATGAGGTGGAAAACGGCCTCGACATGGCATAGTTTGCCGAAACAAGGTCATATTTGACACGTATGTGGAACCTAGTATGGGAAGAAAGTCCCTGATACGTCTCCGACGTATCGATAATTTCTTATGTTCTATGCCATATTATTGATGATACCTACATGTTTTATGCACACTTTATGTCATATTCGTGCATTTTCTGGAACTAACCTATTAACAAGATGCCGAAGTGCCAGTTCCTGTTTTCTCGCTGTTTTTGGTTTCAGAAATCCTATTAACGAAATATTCTCGGAATTGGACGAAACGAAGACCCGGGGGCCTATTTTTCCACGGAGCTTCCGGAAGACCGAAGAGCATACGAAGTGGGGCCACGAGGTGGCGACACCACATGGCGGCGCGGCCAAGGGGGCCCGCGCCGCCCTATGGTGTGGGCCCCTCGTCGGGCCCCCGACTCTGCCCTTCCGCCTACTTAAAGCCTCCGTCGCGAAACCCCGATGCGAAAAACCACGATACGGAAAACCTCATCGAGACGCCGCCGCCGCCGATCCCATCTCGGGGGATTCCGGAGATCTCCTCCGGCACCCTGCCGGAGAGGGGATTCATCTCCCGGAGGACTCTACACCGCCATGGTCGCCTCCGGAGTGATGAGTGAGTAGTTCACCCTCGGACTATGGGTCCATAGCAGTAGCTAGATGGTTGTCTTCTCCTCACCGTGCTTCATTGTTGGATCTTGTGAGCTGCCTAACATGATCAAGATCATCTATCTCGTAATTCTATATGTTGTGTTTGTCGGGATCCGATGGATAGAGAATACCATGTCATGTTAATTATCAAGTTATTACATATGTGTTGTTTATGATCTTGCATGCTCTCCGTTACTAGTAGAGGCTCTGGCCAAGTTTTTGCTTTTAACTCCAAGAGGGAGTATTTATGCTCGATAGTGGGTTCATGCCTCGCATTGACACCGGGACGATGACGAAAAGTTCTAAGGTTGTGCTGTGTCTGTTGCCACTAGGGATAAAACATTGGCGCTATGTCCGAGGATGTAGTTGTTGATTACATTACGCACCATACTTAATGCAATTGTCTCGTTGCTTTGCAACTTAATACCGGAGGGGGTTCGGATGATAACCTAAAGGTGGACTTTTTAGGCATAGATGCGGTTGGATGGCGGTCTATGTACTTTGTCGTAATGCCCAATTAAATCTCACTATACTTATCATGTCATGTATGTGCATTGTTATGCCCTCTCTATTTGTCAATTGCCCGACCGTAATTTGTTCACCCAACATGCTTTTATCTTATGGGAGAGACACCTCTAGTGAACCGTGGACCCCGGTCCATTCTTTAATACTGAAATACAAATCTGCTGCAATACTTGTTTTTACTTTTTCTCTCGCAAACAATCATCTTCCACACAATACGGTTAATCCTTTGTTACAGCAAGCCGGTGAGATTGACAACCTCACTCGTTTCGTTGGGGCAAAGTACTTTGGTTGTGTTGTGCGAGTTCCACGTTGGCGCCGGAATCCCCGGTGTTGCGCCGCACTACATCCCGCTGCCATCAACCTTCAACGTGCTTCTTGGCTCCTCCTGGTTCGATAAACCTTGGTTTCTTTCCGAGGGAAAACTTGCTGCTGTGCGCATCATACCTTCCTCTTGGGGTTGCCCAACGAACGTGTGAAATACACGCCATCAAGCTCTTTTTCTGGCGCCGTTGCCGGGGAGATCAAGACACGCTGCAAGGGGAGTCTCCACTTCTCAATCTCTTTACTTTTTTTTGTCTTGCTTTATTTTATTTACTACTTTGTTTGCTGCATTATATCAAAACACAAAAAAAATTTAGTTGCTAGTTTTACTTTATTTACTGTCTTGCACTCTATATCAAAAACACAAAAAAAATTAGTTACTTGCATTTACTTTACTTATTTCATCATGTTTCCTTTTAATTTTACCACAAAAAACATACCGGTAGGACGCGGGTCTATCATTGGGAGAAACAATATAGAAGAATTTTTCACCCATGTTAGTACCGTTGAAGATTTTGAAGATAGACACTTGGTAGAACTTGCTCCTACTTATGAAATTGCTGCTGCGCATTTAGTTCGCTTGTTGGAAACTAAATTTGTTAATCTCAATCCTATAATCCAACACATGTTTCTTACACTTGGTGATATGGAAGAGGGCGAAAAGAAATATTTTGTTTTAGAAACCCTTCTTAGAGAATTTGGTGGTCTAGCAAGAGAGGCTAGAAAGGTCTTCGCTAAATTTAATATGCTTGGTTCTCATACTAATTTTGTTAGTCTCCTTGAAAAGATGGACATGGATAGAATAAGATACACTAATAATATTGATGATGGTGGGGAGATCAAAGCACCAATACCATGCAAACTCCTAGCTATGAATGATGCACTAGAAAATAACTATGCTTGGCTTGTTCCTGGAAAATTTGTTCGATGAGAGTAGCAAGCCCAAGACTAATGAGAAGGGAGACGCTGAAACTTATGTATCCAATATACTATGCATGGTTGAGAAAACTCCCAACCCCGCTGTAGGTGCACCACCCTTTGATGTTACTTGAGTTACACTTTCTGCGCCTAGCTGAAAGGCGTTAAAGAAAAGCGCTTATGGGAGACAACCCATGTTTTTACTCCAGCATTTTTGTTTTATATTTGTGTCTTGTAAGTTGTTTACTACTGTAGCAACCTCTCCTTATCTTAGTTTTATGTTTTGTTGTGCCAAGTAAAGTCTTTGATAGAAAAGTAAGTACTAGATTTGGATTACTGCACAGTTCCAGATTTCTTTGCTGTCACGAATCTGGGTCTATCTCCCTGTAGGTAGCTCAGAAAATTAAGCCAATTTACGAGCATGATCCTCAGATACGTACGCAACTTTCATTCAATTTGAGCATTTTCGTTTGAGCAAGTCTGGTGGCCTAATAAAATCCATCTTTACGGACTGTTCTGTTTTGACAGATTCTGTCTTTTATTTCGCATTGCCTCTTTTGCTATGTTGGATAAATTTCTTTGATCCATTAATGTCCAAGTAGCTTTATGCAATGTCCAGAAGTGTTAAGAATGATTGTGTCACCTCTGAACATGTGAATTTTTATTATGCACTAACCCTCTAATGAGTTGTTTCGAGTTTGGTGTGGAGGAAGTTTTCAAAGATCAAGAGAGGAATATGATGCAATATGATCAAGGAGAGTGAAAGCTCTAAGCTTGGGGATGCCCCGGTGGTTCACCCCTGCATATTTTAAGAAGACTCAAGCGTCTAAGCTTGGGGATGCCCAAGGCATCCCCTTCTTCATCGACAACATTATCAGGTTCCCCCCCCCCCTGAAACTATATTTTTATTCCGTCACATCTTATGCACTTTGCTTGGAGCGTCGGTTTGTTTTTATTTTTTGTTTTGTTTGAATAAAATGGATCCTAGCATTCACTTTATGGGAGAGAGACACGCTCCGCTGTTGCATATGGACAAATATGTCCTTAGGCTCTACTCATAGTATTCATGGCGAAGTTTCTTCTTCGTTAAATTGTTGTATGGTTGGAATTGGAAAATGCTACATGTAGTAATTCTAAAATGTCTTGGATAATTTGATACTTGGCAATTGTTGTGCTCATGTTTAAGCTCTTGCATCATATACTTTGCACCTATTAATGAAGAAACACTTAGAGCTTGCTAATTTGGTTTGCATATTTGGTTTCTCTAGAGTCTAGATAACATCTAGTATTGAGTTTTGAACAACAAGGAAGACGGTATGGAGTCTTATAATGTTTACCATATGTCTTTTATGTGAGTTTTGCTGTACCGTTCATCCTTGTGTTTGTTTCAAATAACCTTGCTAGCCTAAACCTTGTATCGAGAGGGAATACTTCTCATGCATCCCAAATACTTGAGCCAACCACTATGCCATTTGTGTCCACCATACCTACCTACTACATGGTATTTATCCGCCATTCCAAAGTAAATTGCTTGAGTGCTACCTTTAAAATTCCATCATTCACCTTTGCAATATATAGCTCATGGGACAAATAGCTTAAAAACTATTGTGGTATTGAATATGTACTTATGCACTTTATCTCTTATTAAGTTGCTTGTTGTGCGATAACCATGTTTTCACGGGGACGCCATCAACTATTCTTTGTTTAATATCATGTGAGTTGCTATGCATGTCCGTCTTGTCTGAAGCAAGAGAGATCTACCACCTTCATGGTTGGAGCATGCATATTGTTAGAGAAGAACTTTGGGCCGCTAACTAAAGCCATGAATCATGGTGGAAGTTTCAGTTTTGGACACATATCCTCAATCTCATATGAGAATAATAATTGTTGCCACATGCTTATGCATTAAAGAGGAGTCCATTATCTGCTGTACATGTTGTCCCGGTATGGATGTCTAAGTTGAGAATAATCAAAAGCGAGAAATCCAAAATGCGAGCTTTCTCCTTAGACCTTTGTACAGGCGGCATGGAGGTACCCCATTGTGACACTTGGTTAAAACATGTGCATTGCAAAGATCTGGTAGTCCAAGCTAATTAGGACAAGGTGCGGGCACTATTAGTATACTAGGCATGAGACTTGCAACTTGTAAGATATAATGTACATAACTCATATGCTTTATTACTACCGTTGACAAAATTGTTTCATGTTTTCAAAATAAAAGCTCTAGCACAAATATAGCAATCGATGCTTTCCTCTTTGAAGGACCATTCTTTTACTTTTATGTTGAGTCGGTTCACCTATCTCTCTCCACCTCAAGAAGCAAACACTTGTGTGAACTCGTGCATTGATTCCTACATATTTGCATATTGTACTTGTTATATTACTCTATGTTGACAATTATCCATGAGATATACATGTTACAAGTTGAAAGCAACCGCTGAAACTTAATCTTCCTTTGTGTTGCTTCAATACCTTTACTTTGATTTATTGCTTTATGAGTTAACTCTTATGCAAGACTTATTAATACTTGTCTTGAAGTACTATTCATGAAAAGTCTTTGCTTTATGATTCACTTGTTTACTCATGTCATTACCATTGTTTTGATCGCTGCATCCACTACATATGTTTACAAATAGTATGATCAAAGTTATGATGGCATATCACTTCAGAAATTATCTTTGTTATCGTTTTACCTGCTCGGGACGAGCGTAACTAAGCTTGGGGATGCTTGATACGTCTCCGACGTATCGATAATTTCTTATGTTCTATGCCATATTATTGATGATACCTACATGTTTTATGCACACTTTATGTCATATTCGTGCATTTTCCGGAACTAACCTATTAACAAGATGCCGAAGTGCCGGTTCTCGTTTTCTCGCTGTTTTTGGTTTCGGAAATCCTAGTAACGAAATATTCTCGGAATTGGACGAAACGAAGACCCGGGGGCCTATTTTTCCACGGAGCTTCCGGAAGACCGAAGAGCATACGAAGTGGGGCCACGAGGTGGCGACACCACATGGCGGCGCGGCCAAGGGGGGCCCGCGCCGCCCTATGGTGTGGGCCCCTCGTCGGGCCCCGACTCTGCCCTTCCGCCTACTTAAAGCCTCCGTCGCGAAACCCCTGATGCGAAAAACCACGATACGGAAAACCTTACTGAGACGCCGCCGCCGCCGATCCCATCTCGGGGGATTCTAGAGATCTCCTCCGGCACCCTGCCGGAGAGGGGATTCATCTCCCGGAGGACTCTACACCGCCATGGTCGCCTCCGGAGTGATGAGTGAGTAGTTCACCCCTGGACTATGGGTCCATAGCAGTAGCTAGATGGTTGTCTTCTCCTCATTGTGCTTCATTGTTGGATCTTGTGAGCTGCCTAACATGATCAAGATCATCTATCCGTAATTCTATATGTTGTGTTTGTCGGGATCCGATGGATAGAGAATACCATGTCATGTTAATTATCAAGTTATTACATATGTGTTGTTTATGATCTTGCATGCTCTCCGTTACTAGTAGAGGCTCTGGCCAAGTTTTTGCTTTTAACTCCAAGAGGGAGTATTTATGCTCGATAGTGGGTTCATGCCTGCATTGACACCGGGACAGATGACGGAAAGTTCTAAGGTTGTGTTGTGCTGTTGCCACTAGGGATAAAACATTGGCGCTATGTCCGAGGATGTAGTTGTTGATTACATTACGCACCATACTTAATGCAATTGTCTGTTGCTTTGCAACTTAATACTGGAGGGGGTTCGGATGATAACCCGAAGGTGGACTTTTTAGGCATAGATGCGGTTGGATGGCGGTCTATGTACTTTGTCGTAATGCCCAATTAAATCTCACTATACTTATCATGTCATGTATGTGCATTGTTATGCCCTCTCTATTTGTCAATTGCCCGACTGTAATTTGTTCACCCAACATGCTTTTATCTTATGGGAGAGACACCTCTAGTGAACTGTGGACCCCGGTCCATTCTTTAATACTCGAAATACAAATCTGCTTGCAATACTTGTTTTTACTCGTTTTCTCTGCAAACAATCATCTTCCACACAATACGGTTAATCCTTTGTTACAGCAAGCCGGTGAGATTGACAACCTCACCTGTTTCGTTGGGGCAAAGTACTTTGGTTGTGTTGTGCGGGTTCCACATTGGCGCCGGAATCCCCGGTGTTGCGCCGCACTACATCCCGCTGCCATCAACCTTCAACGTGCTTCTTGGCTCCTCCTGGTTCGATAAACCTTGGTTTCTTTCTGAGGGAAAACTTGCTGCTGTGCGCATCATACCTTCCTCTTGGGGTTGCCCAACGAACGTGTGAAATACACGCCATCAGTCCCCGGACACGGATTTCTAATCCGACCCACGGACAACCATCTTTTCATTTTTAGCGTGCCCAAACGATTTTTATTTGTGAAGCAGCTACATGGGGCGCATTTTAGTATGACGTGAAACCTCCGTGCGATGATAGTAGACCACCTACGCACCATCAATCACATGACATGTGCACGCGTTAGCTTTTTGGGAACCCATGCGGCTTCCGGCGGTGTCCCGCCGAATTCGCTGGAAACTGGCCGGATTTGAACTAGGGGTGAACTATCCGTCGCTCCAGAAATTCCGAAAAATTGTTTTTACTTCAACGACGCATCATTATATGTGCTAATTTTTGTTAGTTTCTTCGCGAATGGGTGCACCCGCACGCCCGGTACGGCTATACCGCATGTCCCGGGGTCCTGTTTTGGCCAAATGGCAATTTAAACGAAGTCAAAAAATCTCACGGAGCCGCATGACGTCATTTTATATGTCATAGTAACTATTCCGTTTATCAAAACTGGGATACATCAATTATTTTGAAAAACCCTTAACGAAAAGGGCTATCACGTCCGGAGTTCTATGGATTTCAGGGGAAATGAGGTGGGAGACGGCCTCGACATGGCATAGTTTTCCGAAACGAGATCATATTTGGCACGTGTGTGGACCCTAGGATGGGAAGCAAGACCCCGGACGCGGATTTCTAATCCGACTCACGGACTGCCATCTTTTCATTTTTAGCGTGCCCAAACGGTTTTTATTTGTGAAGCAGCTACATGGGGCGCATTTTAGTCTGACGTGAAATCTCTGTGCGATGATAGTAGACCACCTATGCACCACCTATCACATGACATGTGCACGCGTTAGCTTTTTGGGAACCCATGCGGCTTTCGGCGGTGTCCCGCCGAATCCGCTGGAAACTGACCGAATTTGAACCAGGGGTCAACAATCCGTCGCTCCAGAAATTTCGGAAAAATTGATTTTAGTTCAACAACGCATCATTATATGTGCTAATTTTTGTCCGTTTAGTTTATTCGCGAATGGGTGCACCCGCACGCTCAGTACAGAGATACCGCATGTCCCGGGGGTCCTGTTTTGGCCAGATGGCAATTTGAACAAAGTCCAAAAATCCCACGGAGCCGCGTGATGTCATTTTATATGTTATAGTAACTATTCCGTTTGTTAAAACTGGGATACGACAATTATTTCGAAAAATCCTTCACGAAAAGGGCTATCATGTAGGGAGTTCTATGGATTTCAGGGAAAATAAGGTGGGAAACGACCTCGGCATGGCATAGTTTGCCGAAACGAGATCATATTTGGCACGTGTGTGGGCCCTAGGATGGGAAGTAAGACCCCGGATGCGCATTTCTAATCCGACCCACGAGCGACAATATTTTCATTTTTGGCATGTGTGAAAGCCATGAAACCTCGAACATTATAGCTCATTTCTAAGAAGATTTGTTTAGGTATTTGAAATATTCCATTTTTTATATTTTTCTATGATAGATCTTGTTTTTCTGCAAAATTTGATATATTATACTTATTTTTTTCAATTAGAATGATTTAGTTATGCTTTTTTGAAGACTGTCCAGTGCAGAAATAGAAAAAAGCTATGTACCGACGGCCAGACTGGTCTTGTGCCGATGGCCAGAACTGTGCCGACGGTGACCGTCGGCACAACCGGCATGTACCGACGGTCATTTTAATGCCGACGGCCATCCTTATCGCCGCGGTCCGGAGGGTTCTGTGCCGACGGCCCCGATATTTGGCCGTCGGCACACACGACGGCCGTCGGCACATATGTGCTCTCCCGTAGTGTTTCCCTTTTGAGGTGGCGGTTCCGTACCGCACACGGGGCGTGCCTAGATATGCTGCGATCGTATGTGCTCTCGTGCCTTGAGGGCTGAGTTTTTCTCTCCCCGCCCCCCCCATGTTTCCCCTATCTGTATCTTTGGACAGGCTCCTTGGCCGTTTTCGGGTAATATAACAAGCGGTGGGAAGTTTCCCCCCGTTCACCTCGAAAAAAAATGCTGAGACGCTGAGTATTGAAGTTTCTCTGTGAGCTGTATTATTATCTGCATCTCTGAATGTAGCAGTTGTTCTACGAGCTTTCCGTTTTATCACACGGAAGCAAATCAAGCAATGCATGGAAGAACTCCCAATTGTTTTTCAAACTAAATCTATGCAATATAAAGTAGTATTCTGTATTTGGCATTTTGTTTCTTTATGTATTGGTCAAACTGAACCACCAGCAAGGATGCCCTGTAATTCCCCGCAAAAAAAAAGATGCCCTGTAATTGTCACTTTTAAAAGAAGAAAAGAGCTCAGTTCAGCAGATTTCATCATTTTCACACCACCGAGTAAATGGAATAAAAGGTTCACACTGAATCTTGATTGATATTTTTCACAGCATGATACATACAGCAGAGATTGCCTAAAAGAAGAAAAGAGCTCTGCTCAGCAGATTTCAGCATTTTCACACCACTGAGTTAATTGAATAAAAGCTTCACACTGAATCTTGAGTATAATTTTCACAGCATGATACATACAGCAGAGCTTGCCTGCATTAGATTATGTACAAGTACAACATGTACAACTTGAGAAAGGAGCTGCCTCCACTCTGGCGAGCATCCACAAATCCAGCAACGCCCTCCCTCCTCTGGTCACCATCAACACGGCGAGCCTCACGGCGAGCCCTCGTGTCAGCCACTTAACTGGAGACTAAAGCCAAGATGTTGCCTGAGACAAGTATGAAGATCCAACGGTCCAGGTGGAAGCAAGGAAGAGGACGGCCATGATGTTTACATACTGTTTACCGTCCGGGACTTTACTATTTCAGTTAAATTCATGTCACCGTTCTAATAACTGAACAAAACTGGCTATATATAGCCTTGATACGTCTCAAACGTATCTATAATTTCTTATGTTCCATGCTACTTTTATGATGATACACACATGTTTTATACACATTATATGTCATTATTATGCGTTTTCCGGAACTAACCTATTGACGAGATGCCGAAGTGCCAGTTCCTGTTTTCTGCTGTTTTTGGTTTCAGAAATCCTAGTAAGGAAATATTCTCGGAATCGGACGAAATCAACGCCCAGCATCTTAGAATTCCACGAAGCTTCCAGAACACCCGAGAGCCACCAGAGGAGGGCCACAGGGCCACCAGATGCTAGAGCGGCGCGGCCCAAGGGGGGGCGCGCCCCCCTATTGTCTGGCACCCCCGTAACCCTTCCGACTCCACCTCTTCGCCTATTTAAGCCTCCTCGACCTAAATCTTCGATACGGATTGACGAAACACCAGAAAACCTTCCAGAGCCGCCGCCATCGCGAAACTCCAATTCGGGGGACAGAACTCTCTGTTCCGGCACCCTGCCGGGACGGGGAATTGCCCCCGGAGTCATCTCCACCGCCATCTCCACCGCCATCTTCACCGCCATCGCTGTCTCCATGATGAGGAGGGAGTAATTCACCCCCGGGGCTGAGGGCTCTGCTGTAGCTATGTGGTTAATCTCTCTCCTATGTACTTCAATACAATGATCTCATGAGCTGCCTTACATGATTGAGATTCATATGAGTTTTGTATCACTCTTCATCTATGTGTTACTCTAGTGATGTTATTAAAGTAGTCTATTCCTCCTCCATGGTGTAATGGTGACAGTGTGTGCATCATGTAGTACTTGGCGTAGGTTATGATTGTAATCTCTTGTAGATTATGAAGTTAATTATTGCTATGATAGTATTGATGTGATCTATTCCTCCTTCATAGTGTGATGGTGACAGTGTGCATGCTATGTTAGTACTTGGTGTAATTGCAATGATCTATCATGCACTCTAAGGTTAATTAAATATGAATATTGAATGTTGTGGAGCTTGTTAACTCCGGCATTGAGGTGCTCTTGTAGCCCTACACAATTAATGTTGTTCATCATCCAACAAGAGAGTGTAGAGTGGTTTTATTATGTGATCAATGTTGAGAGTGTCCACTAGTGAAAGTATGATCCCTAGGCCTTGTTTCCAAACATCGAATCTCCGTTTATTTACTGTTCTGTTGCATGTTTACTAGCTGCCATATTTTATTCAGATTGTTATTACCACTCATATACATCTATACTACTTGTATTTCACCATCTCTTCGCCGAACTAGTGCACCTATACATCTGACAAGTGTATTAGGTGTGTTGGGGACACAAGAGACTTCTTGTATCGTGATTGCAGGGTTGCTTGAGAGGGATATCTTTGACCTCTTCCTCCCTGAGTTCGATAAACCTTGGGTGATCCATTTAAGGGAAACTTGCTGCTGTTCTACAAACCTCTGCTCTTGGAGGCCCAACACTGTCTACAAGAATAGAAGCACCCGTAGACATCAAGCACTTTTCTGGCGCCGTTGCCGGGGAGGAAAGGTAAAAGGCACTCATACTCCGGTCCCAGGTAACTAAGTACTTTTCTGTTGCCGTTGTGTGTGTGCTCGAAGCTATTTTCTTTAGATCCTGCAATGGCATCTTTTTGTTTCTTGTTTACACTATTTAGGCATAATGGAAAACATTTGTGAGTTTTTTGTACTATTTCCTGAGTCAAGACATGAATGGTTTAATGCGAAAATTAAAAAACCTATGGAACCTTATTTGCATGCTGGTAGTAATATTAGTATGAACGCTTTGAACACCATTGTTGATAATGATATTGAAAATTCTAAGCTTGGGGAAGCTGGTTTTGATGAGCATGATATTTTTAGTCCCCCAAGCATTGAGGAGAAAATTTTCTTTGATGATACTTTGCCTCCTATTTATGATGATTATAATGATAGTGGTCTTTTGGTGCCACCTACTATGGAGAGTAAATTTTATTATGATTACACTATGCCTCCTACACTTGATGAGAATAATAATGATAGCTACTTTGTTGAATTTGCTCCCACTACAACTAATAAAATTAATTATGCTTATGTGGAGAGTAATAATTTTATGCATGAGACTCATGATAAGAATGTTTCATTTGATAGTTATATTGTTGAGTTTGCTCATGATGCTACAACTGGACATTATTATGAGAGAGGAAAATATGGTTGTAGAAGTTTTCATGTTACTAAAACACCTCTCTATATGCTGAAAATTTTGAAGTTGCGCTTGTCTAGTTTTCTTATGCTTGTTGCATTATGCCTACATGACTTGTTTATTTATTCCTTTTCATAGGAAGTGGGTTAGGCTTAAATTTGTTTTGAATTTGCTTTTCGATACTCTCTTTTGCTTCAACTACTATTTCTTGAGAGTGCATCATTAAAACTGCTGAGCCCATCTTAATGGCTATAAAGAAAGCACTTCTTGGGAGATAACCCATGGCTATAAAGAAAGTACTTTTGTTTTATATTTGTGTCTTGGAAGTTGTTACTACTGTAGCAACCTCTCCTTATCTTTATTTTATTGCATTGTTGTGCCAAGTAAAGTCTTTGATAGTAAAGCCAATACTAGATTTGGATTACTGCGCAGGAACAGATTTCTTGCTGTCACGAATTTGAGCAGTAGTCTCTGTAGAAAATTTAAAAAAATCTTCCAATTTACGTGCGTGATCCTCAGATATGTACGCAACTTTCATTCAATTTGGGCATTTTCATCTGAGCAAGTCTGGTGTCTCTTTAAAATTCATCTTTACGAACTGTTCTGTTTTGACAGATTCTGCCTTTTATTTCGCATTGCCTCTTTTGCTGTGTTGGATGGATTTCTTTGTTCCATTAACTTCCAGTAGCTTTGAGCAATGTCCAGAAGTGTTAAGAATGATTGTGTCACCTCTGAATATGTGAATTTTTCATTATGTACTAACCCTCTAATGAGTTTGTTTTGAGTTTGATGTGGAGGAAGTTTTCAAGGGTCAAGATAGGAGGATGATACAATATGATCAAGAAGAGTGAAAAGTCTAAGCTTGGGGATGCCCCCGTGGTTCATCCCTGCATATTTTAAGAAGACTCAAGCATCTAAGCTTGGGGATGCCCAAGGCATCCCCTTCTTCATCGACAAATTATCAGGTTTCTTCCCTTGAAACTATATTTTTATTCGGTCACATCTTATGTACTTTACTTGGAGCGTCTGTGTGCTTTTATTTTTGTTTTGTTATTTTCATTCTCTGAATAAATGCTTGTGTGGGAGAGAGACACGGTCCGCTGGTTCATATGAACACATGTGTTCTTAGCTTTACTTTTAATGTTCATGGCGAAGGTTGAAACTGCTTCGTTCATTGTTATATGGTTGGAAACAGAAAATGCTGCATGTGGTAATTGGTATAATGTCTTGAATAATTTGATACTTGGCAATTGTTGTGCTCATATAGATCATGTTTAAGCTCTTGCATCATGTACTTTGCACCCATTAATGAAGAACTACATAGAGTTTGTTAAAATTTGGTTTGCATGATTAGTTTCTCTAGAGTCCAGATATTTTCTGGTTAAGGTGTTTGAACAACAAGGAGACGATGTAAAGTCTTATAATGATTACAATATGTTCATATGTGAGTTTTGCTGCACCGTTTCATACTTGAGTTTGCTTCAAACAACCTTGCTAGCCTAGCCTTGTATTGAGAGGAATTCTTCTCGTGCATCCAAAATCCTTGAGCCAAATATTATGCCATTTGTGTCCACCATACCTACCTACCACATGGTATTTCTCTGCCATTCCAAAGTAAATTACTTCATGTGCTACCTTTAAACAATTCAAAATTTTATTACTCCTTATTTGTGTCAATGTTTTATAGCTCATGAGGAAGTATGTGGTGTTTTATCTTTCAATCTTGTTGGGTAGCTTTCACCAATGGACTAGTGGCTTCATCCGCTTATCCAATTATTTTGCAAAAAGAGCTGGCGCGGGGTTCCCAGCCCCCAATTAATCAACCTTCATTAATAATTCTCTTCACATGTTTTGCTCGATTCATCGAGTAAGCAACTTAATTTTGCAAATAGACACTCCTTCATGGTATGTGAATGTTGGAAGGCACCCGAGGATTCGGTTAGCCATGGCTTGTGTAAGCAAAAGGTTGGGAGGAGTGTCAACCATAAATAAAACTAAAATACATGTATAAACAAAAGAGAAGAGGGATGATCTACCTTGCTGGTAGAGATAACGTCCTTCATGGGAGCCGCTCTTTGAAAGTCTGTTTGGCAAGGGGGTTAGAGTGCCCACTACCATTCGTTGACAACAACAAACACCTCTCAAAACCTTACTTTTATGCTCTCTATATGATTTCAAAACTTAAAAAGCTCTAGCACATGATTTAATCCCTGCTTCCCTCTGCGAAGGGCCTTTCTTCTACTTTATTGTTGAGTCAGTTTACCTACTTCTTTCTATCTTAGAAGCAAACACTTATGTAAACTGTGTGCATTGATTCCTACATGTTTACTTATTGCACTTGTTATATTGCTTTATGTTGACAATTATCCATGAGATATACATGTTACAAGTTGAAAGCAATTGCTGAAACTTAATCATCCTTTGTGTTGCTTCAATGCCTTTACTTTGAATTTATTGCTTTATGAGTAACTCTTATGTAAGTCTTATTGATGCTTGTCTTGAAAGTACTATTCATGAAAAGTCTTTGTTATATGATTCAGTTGGTTACTCATTGTCCTCACCATTGCTTCGAATCGCTGCATTCATCTCATATGCTTTACAATAGTATTGATCAAGATTATGATAGCATGTCACTTCAGAAATTATCTTTGTTATCGTTTACCTACTCGAGGGCGAGTAGGAACTAAGCTTGGGGATGCTTGATACGTCTCAAACGTATCTATAATTTCTTATGTTCCATGCTACTTTTATGATGATACACACATGTTTTATACACATTATATGTCATTATTATTCTTTTTCCGGAACTAACCTATTGACGAGATGCCGAAGTGCCAGTTCCTGTTTTCTGCTGTTTTTGGTTTCAGAAATCCTAGTAAGGAAATATTCTCGGAATCGGACGAAATCAACGCCCAGCATCTTAGAATTCCACGAAGCTTCCAGAACACCCGAGAGCCACCAGAGGAGGGCCACAGGGCCACCAGACGCTAGGGCGGCGCGGCCCAAGGGGGGGGGGGGGCGCCCCCCTATTGTGTGGCGCCCCCGTAACCCTTCCGACTCCGCCTCTTCGCCTATTTAAGCCTCCTCGACCTAAATCTTCGATACGGATTGACAAAACACCAGAAAACCTTCCAGAGCCGCCGCCATCGCAAAACTCCAATTCGGGGGACAGAAGTCTCTGTTCCGGCACTCTGCCGGGACGGGGAATTGCCCCCGGAGTCATCTCCACCGCCATCTCCACTGCCATCTTCACCGCCATCGCTGTCTCCATGATGATCTCATGAGCTGCCTTACATGATTGAGATTCATATGAGTTTTGTATCACCATTTGACGAGGGATCACCTCGCCAATGCCCACATATTGTAGACTTGGGTTTCGGGAGAGAGCGACGATGGAGATTCCGGGAGCGAGATTAGGCACACGACGTACCCAGCTTCGGGTCCCCTCGGTGGAGGATCCCTACGTGCTACTAGCAATCCAGTATATGATCATAGATGTGTTTACAGGGTGCCGCCGTAGGCGGAGCTATGTTGCCTATCTATCCTCCCCCTTATTTCGGGTGCCCTGGCTAGCTTTATATATGCAACCAGCCTAGGGTTTTACAAGAGTCCTAGTCGACTACTTCTTCGGGTTGCCTTGTTGGGCCTTCTCCATATTGGGCCGAGCCGATCCAGGTATACCAATAATGGGTACCCGAAGGGTATACCCATGTCGAGTAGCCCCGAGTTTATAGGGAAGTCGAAGACTTGCGTAGAAACTCCAAGCATAACCATCTCCGAAGTCGAAGAAATACAAGGCGAGGTCCATGTCGTAGATCATGTGTAGCGTAGATGATGTCGACGATTCTTGAAATTATCGGGTGCGCGGCGGTGCTCCCGATGGGAGTAGCCCCGAGTCTATGGGCAAGTGCTTGCACTTAGGCATAGACTCAAGTTGTACTACTCGATGAAGAACTTAACTATATTTCTGGAAGACTTGATGAAATCCATGTGCTCCCGATGGGAGTAGGCTCCACTCGAGTCGTAGAATCGAGTTGAGTCTACAAACCTTAATTGTCGTAGATTCTATCGAAGTTATCTTTCTCTCGGGTGCGCGACCAGCGCTCCCGATGGGAGTAGCCCCCGAGGCTACAGCCAAGTGTTTGCACTTGGGTGTAGGCTCAACTTGCTTTTAATCGACACCATAATTTTTCCTCTTTCTTGTATCTTATCGGGAGGGTGAACAATACTCTCGATAAGAGTAGCCCCCGAGCCTATGGGCAGGTGCTTGCACCTAGGCATAGGCTCAAGTTGTACTGCTCGATAAAGAACTTGACTATATTTCTGGGCGCAGCCCCTCTTTTTATCGACTCCGGGCCGTTGCTATTTTTATTTGACATCCATATCTATATTGTACAGGGATAATGGTAATTGGGGCTAGTTCATCTGACGGATCAGGTACTAGTTAATTGCTCTAGTGGCAATCCGCAAAAACCTACTTCAAGATCGCGTCCCTGGACATGATCCCGGGATACTGGTGTTAACTCGACAGGTGCCGCTTATGGTCTTACCATTCTGTCGAGTCCCAGTCATGTTTTATCGGGTACCTAACGTGTCCGTTAGGATTTTTCTTCGTATCTGTTGATACGGAAAAAAGTAGCAAACCAACGTCAGAGACGGTGCCACACCGCTCAGAACGGATCCGGGGTCTTACCTTCGCAGAGTTTTGCGGCATTCAGAGATTATTCGCGACTTTTAGCGCTCTGAGAATATATTGTCGAGTGCCTTGTTTGGCTGATGCAATTACCCATTTTACGGGCTCTTCTATATTTTTCTCGGGCGTGATGAGACAGCCGAATATATTGGTTATTCTATATTGTCGGGTACATCACCGATGCTCTTGCTCGGAACAATATGACGAGTCAATGGACCCGAAGATTTGTCCACCTTTTTTTTTGGTTCCTCCTTGATAAAAATTTCGTGGAGTTCCTCCTTGAAGAAAATTTCTTCGGGTCCTCCTCGAGGACAATTCTTCGGGTCCTCCCTGAGGACAATTCTTCGGGTCCTCCTTGAGGATAATTCTTCGGGTCCTCCTTGAGGATAATTATTCGGGTCCTCCCTGAGGACAATTCTTCGGGTCCTCCTTGAGGATAATTCTTCGGGTCCTCCCTGAGGACAATTCTTCGGGTCCTCCTTGAGGATAATTCTTCGGGTCCTCCTTGAGGAAAATTTCGTCGGGTCCTATCCTTTCTTGAAGACAATTTCGTTGAGTTCCCTTTTGAAGACAGTTTCGTCGGGTTCCTCCTTTAAGATTTTATTTGTAGACACGGTTCTTCTTTGGTCAACCTGAGATGTATAGTGAAGAAGTATGGCGCAGCCCCCGAGTGTCGGGTGCAGTGAAAGTAAATGATAATCAACTTTATGCAAATCAAAGGAACACTTAGCTTATTGAGCACGACGGAGTCGGCGCGATGAAGTCTTCGAGTGCGGAGAAGAAGTCGAGCCGAAGTAGAAAGCACCAAATAGCGAAAATAAATGCCGCCAAATTGTTTGGTGAAGAAATAGCCGAGCCCCCGAGTGTTTGTGGGGTGATGTCATGATTGTTGCTTAGACGCCGTGTCACAGTTGTTACTCGGGGCGAAGTCGTTGTCGGGCCCCCGAGTATTATCCGTATCGCCGAAAGAAGGCCATTAAGGATGAAATACTGAAGATGAAGTCCGAGATGAAGTACTTGAGATGAATCCATATTATAGATTACACCATCAAATATGAATCATATATTGAAGATGAATCCGCCAATATCATAGAGGATGAATCCATTGACCCGAAGAATCCAGTAATAACCATAGAAGATGATTCCGCTGATATCATAGAGGATGAATCCATTGACCAGAAGAAAATAGTTCCAGTAATAACCATAGAAGATAAATCCATTGACCCGGAAGCTCATCGGGTAGTATTGTAGAAGAGTAAACCAGTAATATCCATATAGATGAACTCGAATAAAATAAATTCACTTATCCGAAAAAAATAAATCCAGTAATAACCATAGAAGATGAATCCATTGACCCGGAAATGCGTCGGGTAGTATTGTATAAGTGAACCAATAATAACCCAACGAAAACCAATCCAGTAATCCGAAGAAAATAAATCCACTGAGCCGAAGAAGATAAAGCCACTAAGTCGAAGAAAATAATTCCACTAAGCCGAAGAAAATAATTTCACTGAGCCGGAGAAGATATATCCAGAGCCGAAGAAAAGAAATTCACCAAGTAACCGAGTATATATGTGGTAACGAAGTAATGACACATCCCCCAGTGTTTGGGTGAATTATTAACTCTCGGAAGAAGAACACTTAGCTTTTTATCAGGTGTGACGGAGTCGACGTGGAAGTAGGTCGCCCGGCAGACGCAGTCGAAGAAGTGGATGCAACCGATGCAGCGGAGCCGTGCGGTGTTTAGCCAAAAATATTTCGACACAGTGGAAATAGTCGGCATGGAGGAGAGAATCGTCGGGTTTACGGCGGGCGAGCCCCCGAGCGAAGCGAGTGCGCATTGTCGGGTTTACGGCGGGCGAGCCCCTGAGCATGCGATTGTACGTGGCGTAGTAATCGAAGCTTGGTCTGATATGAAGTTGTATTGGAGCGCGGAAATCTGCGCGCAAATAACAGCAACAGGCTGGAAAAAAAGTATTTGGCCAAAATAAATTTTGTAAGTAGTAATTGGAAATATAGCACCTGATGATCCTTTGTATCGGATGACGAGTTCGCGACGACAGGTGCACGATGGTGAAGTAGTCGAAACCTGTTCGGATCCGTTGATGATGACCTTTGTATCGAGTGGCCGGTTTGCGACAGCGAGCGCATGCCGGTGGTTTTACGATGAAGTCGGGACAGCCTGAGTGTTGATCGATCCAGCTTCTAGATGCACTTTTCTCTCAGCGTCATGCCCATAGTTGTATTCATGCAAAATATCAGGAAGATGATTAGATTAAGCATGACTCTCGGGCGGTGGTTGACTGAGACAGCCGCCGGATCGGCTCGTCTACGCACGCGTTGGTGCTAGTCAGATGTAGACTGCTGCTTTTGGTCACGCCAAGTCCTTCTCCATGCAAGTGCAGATTGATCTCCCGTACGGGCTCACAAAGAAACAAAAAAATTAGCTTTGGTGCTTGATTAAACAATCCAATCAGTAAAGAAACTAGTAGACGCGTGCTAGCTAGTTTTCTCATCGATCCGGACACTGCTCCATGCGCCTTTGAATCGCGTGTCGGTATATGCAGGCGACAAAGAAATATTGACTCTCGTAATATAGATAGATAGGTTAGGTAGAAACAACCTGGCGGGCCGCCTGATCCTTAGATCGATCTGTCGGCCGACGGTGCAGAAAACTGATCATGGCGGCGTGTTGATGATGAAGATTGCGTTTGATGGTGTTGAGGGATCCCGCCTGGATAACAAAATCCAGTCGTCGTTATTCCCACAGACGGCGCCAATTGACATCTATGTGTTACTATAGTGATATTAAAGTAGTCTATTCCTCCTCCATGGTGTAATGGTGACAGTGTGTGCATCATGTAGTACTTGGCGTAGGTTATGATTGTAATCTCTTGTAGATTATGAAGTTAATTATTGCTATGATAGTATTGATGTGATCTATTCCTCCTTCATAGTGTGATGGTGACACTGTGCATGCTATGTTAGTACTTGGTGTAATTGCAATGATCTATCATGCACTCTAAGGTTAATTAAATATGAACATTGAATGTTGTGGAGCTTGTTAACTCCGGCATTGAGGTGCTCTTGTAGCCCTACACAATTAATGGTGTTCATCATCCAACAAGAGGGTGTAGGGTGGTTTTATTATGTGATCAATGTTGAGAGTGTCCACTAGTGAAAGTATGATCCCTAGGCCTTGTTTCCAAACATCGAATCTCCGTTTATTTACTGTTCTGTTGCATGTTTACTAGCTGCCATATTTTATTCAGATTGTTATTATCACTCATATACATCTATACTACTTGTATTTCACCATCTCTTCGCCGAACTAGTGCACCTATACATCTGACAAGTGTATTAGGTGTGTTGGGGACACAAGTGACTTCTTGTATCGTGATTGCAGGGTTGCTTGAGAGGGATATCTTTGACCTCTTCCTCCCTGAGTTCGATAAACCTTGGGTGATCCACTTAAGGGAAAACTTGCTGCTGTTCTACAAACCTCTGCTCTTGGAGGTCCAACACTGTCTACAAGAATAGAAGCACACGTAGACATCAAGCCTCCTGCGGGAACGATAGCGCTATCGAATATAATGCTATGAACAAACCCTATTTCCTTGTCTCTAATTAGTTGTCTTAGATTTATTTAGTTAGAAATCTCCTCTGTTCATAGCGAGGTCTCCACATAGGGAGTGTTTATCGTCAGGATCCGTTCTGGGATCTGACAGTTGGTATCAGGAGGGAGTCCATCCTCGGACGAAATTTTTTTTTCGAGCTCAAGAAGATTCCGCGAGAGGAGCTCGAGATTCCGGCGGCGATTCGGATTGGCGAGACGGGGGTGGTTGGGCTCTCTCATAATCCCACCCTCCTCTCCCTTTTCGCGACGGCAGGGTGCGTGTCGACGGAGGCGCTGGTGGCGGTGACGTCCTCTACGACATGGTCGACGGCGGCGGCTTGGCGGCGTTGGTACTGTTCGGGCGCAAATCGAGCGAAGCAGCGCGGTTGCTAGGGATCATCTCCCCCGGTGGTCAAATTCCGGCGCTGCTCTCGGTTCGTGCGTCTCTGGTGGCGAGAACTCGGTGGCGGGCGCGTGAGGTGTTCGACGAAATGCCCAAGTCCAAGAACAATGAGGCAGAGGCGCAAGAGTTAGCAGCTTTGAAGCTGGACATGGAGCACGTCAACTCTCGCACTGAGGAAATTGGACTCAAGCTCGATGGTTTCGAAGGTAAATTCTCAACCTTGAGCGACCAAATGAACCGGCTGGAACAATTGATGTCTGAGAGCATGGGTCGTAATGCTTCCCTGGAGGAAGAACGTCGTCGTGCAGCGGAGGTGGCGGCTGCAACTGCTGCAACCAAGGAGATGGCTGTAGCGTCGGTGAAAGCTGCTGCTGCTCAAGGTGCAGGCCCCTCTCAACCTGCAGCAGAGGAACCGAGAGGAACAAGGGGGCACTCTCAGCCACCTCACTGGCGTAGACGACCCGACATGGACCAGCCTCGGCAAGAATTGGGACACACTGAGCTGCAAAACAAGAACCAATGGCAGCCTGAGTATATGGATGTTAATCAGTACTATGAACAACATCACACTGAGGAGGAACAGTATCAGTGCCACACCCAACAACACCCACCCTACAACCCAAACCCAAACCCCTACCCATACCCTGAGATATATCCACAATGGAACCAATACCCACAACATCATGCCCACCCCACTTACCATGTTCCAATTAACCCCGACCCCTATAATCCCCCAAACCCACACTCCTACCCAAACTCAATACCTGACTGGTCATACCACTATACCCACCCACCAAACCAGCAGTACACCAACCAATACCCACAGCCACATCACCATGCTCACCAACCAAATCCACAGCCAGACAACCACATGATTTCCTACAACCAAAACCGCAACAATCACAATCAGCCCCACCATGATAGGCGTGATGAGCCACCTGAGCATGACAATTATGAAAGAGGACAGCATGATCGTGGATACAATGAGAGAGGGCACTATCATCGAGGGAACAGATATCAAGAACAAGATAGAGATGCCCAGTTCTACAGATCTATAGCTAAAGCACCAAAAATGGATTTCCCACGCTTTGATGGGAGTAACCCAGAGGAGTGGCTGCGCATGACAGCCAAATATTTTGCAATGGTATATGTCCCAGAAAATGCAAAATTTGATTATGCCCAGATGTATATTACTGGCAAAGCAGATACATGGTTGAGAAACTCAGGTGTCCTTGATGAAGCACTGACATGGAAACAATTTTGTGAGGTGTTGCTCCAAAGATTCTCTGTCAGCAGCTCATATGAAGTAGTTGAAGAATTTAATTCTATACGCCAAGGGCTCAACTCTGTTTCTGAATATACAGACAGATTTGAAGATAAAATGGCAAATTACAAGAAGGAGAATCAAGATGTGAAAGAAGCCTACTTCATCAAGTGTTACATTAATGGTCTTAGAGGCGAGATCAAGCATTACATGAAGCCACTAAAACCTTCTTCTTTGTATGAAGCAGTGGAATATGCACGGGATATGGAAAAAGGCATGCAAGCTACAGCTCAAAGTCACAACAAGCGACTAAATGCAGCTAATAGCAACAGCACCCCAAGAAACAATTATTCCAGCTCCAACTTCAACAAACAAAAACAAAATGTGGAACAACATCAGCAGAAACAGGAGACTGACAAACCACCTCCCAGACCAGAAAACAAACCAAGAGACAACAATTGCAAGTATTGTGGTCAGAAATGGTTCTTTGGGCACAGGTGTCAGCAATACAAGCGGTTGAACTTGATGACAGCTGATGGAGATTATGAAAGTGCAGAGGAAACACTGCAAGAAACAGAGTCGACTGAAGACATTCCAGAACAACAAGATACAACCACAATTGAACCTTCCATTAATATGCAAATTTCCCTGAATGCATGCAGCCCAAGGAAAAAGTTCAGCGAACACATTCACCTTCTCTGTGATGATTGGAGGCAGAAAAGCTTTAGCCCTGGCTGATACGGGCAGTACACATACATTTATTGACCTCAAATTCTCGGCCAAACTTAACTGCAAAACTATCACTGAGCCATTGCAGAAAGTAATTGTGGCTGGTGGCGGGGAACTGCAAACAGGAGCCACAGTGCCTGACATAGAGTATACAATACAGGGCAACAAATTCACTAATTCCTTCAAGGTCCTGCCCTTAAATGGCTATGACATCATTTTGGGGGGTGATTGGATGCTTCGACATAGTCCTGTGACTTATGACTATCATAGGCGGCTACTGAAGATTAAACTCCAAGGCAAAAAGAAAGTGCACTTGAAAGATGAATCTTTGAAAAAAGGGGTGCAACTAATATCCATCACTAAACTCAGGAAAACATTAGCAAAAGGAGCACTGGGATATTGTCTGTTTCCAATGACAGCTGACCATTCTGTTGAAGAAATATCTGATCCAGCAATAACATCTCTACTCCAAGAATTTCAAGATGTGTTTGCAGAACCAACAGGGTTACCTCCTGAACGACAGTGTGACCACTCAATTCCATTGAAACATGGGACTGAACCCCCAAGAATTCGGCCATACCGAGTACCACACAAGAAAAAAGAAGAAATGGAGAAGCAGATACAACATCTTCTCAACGCTTCTGTCATACAACACAGCAAGAGCCCATATGCATCACCAGCCATCCTGGTACGTAAAAAAGATGGCACTTGGCGACTTTGCATCGATTTTCGCAAGTTGAACATGCACACTATCAAAGATAAATTTCCTATTCCAGTCATTGAAGACCTACTGGATGAATTGCATGGAGCGCGGTACTTCACCAAACTAGACTTGCGATCAGGCTATCACCAGATAAGAATGCAACCTCAAGATGTTCACAAGACAGCCTTCAGAACATACTTTGGCCATTTTGAGTACCTAGTCATGCCGTTTGGGCTAACTAACGCTCCTGCAACTTTCCAATCACTGATGAATACAGTGTTTGCCCCTTGGATGCGAAAGATAATGTTGGTATTCTTCGACGACATCCTAATCTACAGCAGCAGCAAAGAAAAACACCTGCAGCATATCAGAACAATTCTCACAGTTCTGAGAGAAAACAAATTATATGCCAAGCAAAGCAAATGTGTGTTTGCAACACAACAGGTGGAGTACCTGGGACATGTCATTTCATCAAAAGGAGTAGCGACTGACCCAAACAAAATAGCTGCAGTCCAAGAATGGCCACTCCCAAAAACTATTACCCAACTTAGAGGATTTCTAGGTCTGACTGGTTACTACCGGCGTTTTGTCAAAAACTATGGTCAAATTTTCCGCCCTTTGCATGATATGTTGAAAAAGGATTCATTCCAGTGGACAGATGTGCATACACAAGCCTTTAACAATCTCAAGCAAGCACTCACGACTACACCTGTGATGGCATTGCCAAATTTCTCATTACCATTCACCTTGGAAACAGATGCAAGTGGCAATGGACTGGGAGCTGTCCTTATGCAGTTGGGCAGGCCCATTGCTTATTTCAGCAGAACAATAGGAGTCAAAGCTGCTGCAATGTCCACTTACGAAAAAGAAGCCTTAGCTATTCTGGAGGCTTTGAAACGTTGGCGGCATTATTTCCTTGGTTCAGAATTGGTGATCAAAACAGACCAAAAGAGTTTGAAGTTCATCACTGAACAAAAAGTGGCAGAAGGCATACAACATAAGTTGCTTCTCAAATTACTGGAGTTTAACTACTCTATTGAGTACAAAAAAGGAAAGGAAAACAAAGCAGCAGACGCGCTCAGTCGCAGAGATGCATCAATCATGGCAACCACTTGTCATTACTCCTACCCGGACCGAGTACGCAGAAAAAAGTTACATACAGGACACCCACTGCCGGGAATTATTACTGAAGCTCTCAATAGCACCTACTTCTCAACCTTCTGTAACATTACATGGAGGCATTTTGCGATACAAGGGGCGCATTTACATTGGGAAAGACACAAATCTCTAACAACAACTGCTACACTCCTTTCACTCATCTCCCATTGGAGGTCACTCTGGTATGGTAGCAAGTTACCAGCGACTGAAGAGAATATTTTATTGGCCGGGCATGAAAAGGGATACAGAGAAATTCATCTCAGAATGCCCAATATGCCAAAGAGCAAAGTCACAAAGCTGTCAATACCACTGGACTCCTTAAGCCATTGGATCCACTCGATATGGCTCGGCAGCACATTACAATGGACTTCATCGAAGGACTGCCTAAATCTCAAGGAAAGGAAGTGATACTTGTGGTTGTGGACAGACTGACTAAAACTGCTCATTTAATTCCTCTAGCACATCCCTACTCTGCCAACACAGTTGCCCAAGCCTTCATGGACAACATCTTTAAGCTCCATGGCCCTCCAATAAGCATTGTGACAGATAGAGACACAATCTTCACCAGTCATCTGTGGCAAAAGGTCTTCAAAGCAATGAAAATTAAGTTGAACCTCAGCACGGCATACCATCCACAGTCAGATGGTCAATCGGAACGAGTAAATCAATATTTAGAGAATTATCTCAGGTGCATGGTATTCCAACAGCCAAGAAAATGGGCAGCCTGGCTACCTATGGCAGAATGGTGGTATAATACTGTTATCACCAGAATTTGACCGGATCAGAGGTGGGCCGCGATTGGAGATGGGCTTGAAGAATATTGATGTCTACGGGAGCTTCTATTCTTGTAGACAGTGTTGGGCCTCCAAGAGCAGAGGTTTGTAGAACAGCAGCAAGTTTCCCTTAAGTGGATCACCCAAGGTTTATCGATCTCAGGGAGGAAGAGGTCAAAGATATCCCTCTCATGCAACCCTGCAACCACAAAGCAAGAAGTCTCTTGTGTCCCCAACACACCTAATAGGTGCATTAGTTCGGCGAAGAGATAGTGAAATACAGGTGGTATAAATAAGAAGTAGCAACGGCACCAGAAAAGTGCTTTGCCCGAGACAAGTAAACAAGCAGTAGTAATGCAGCAGTAGTAACGCGAAGAAAACGAGTAAACAAGCAGCGATAGCGATATTTAGGAACAAGGCCTAGGGATTAGACTTTCACTAGTGGACACTCTCAACATTGATCACATAACAGAATAGATAAATGCATACTCTACACTCTTGTTGGATGATGAACACATTGCGTAGGATTACACGAACCCTCAATGCCGGAGTTAACAAGCTCCACAATAATGCTCATATTTTAGTAACCTTTAGTGTAAGATAGATCAAAAGACTAACCCAAGTACTAACATAGCATGCACACTGTCACCTTCATGCATATGTAGGAGGAATAGATCACATCAATATTATCATAGCAATAGTTAACTTCGCAATCTACAAGAGATCATGATCATAGCATAAACCAAGTACTAACACGGTGCACACACTGTCACCTTTGCACACGTGTAGGAGGAATAAAACTACTTTAATAACATTGCTAGAGTAGCACATAGATAAATTGTGATACAAACACATTGCAATCATAAAGAGATATAAATAAGCACCTCACTATGCCATTCAACAGTGAATAAGTATTCTGTGAAATATAGCCTAAGAGACCCACACGGTGCACACACTCGTCACCTTTACACACGTGGGACAAGGAGTCTCCGGAGGTCACATAAGTAAAACTCACTTGACTAGCATAATGACATCTAGATTACAAGCATCATCATATGAATCTCAATCATGTAAGGCAGCTCATGAGATTATTGTATTGAAGCACATAGGAGAGAGATGAACCACATAGCTACCGGTACAGCCCCGAGCCTCGATGGAGAACTACTCCCTCCTCATGGGAGCAGCAGCGGTGATGAAGATGGCGGTGGAGATGGCAGCGGTGTCGATGGAGAAGCCTTCCGGGGGCACTTCCCCGCTCCGGCAGGGTGCCGGAACGCAGACTCCGTCCCCCGCATCTTGGCTTCGCGATGGCGGCGGCTCTGGAAGGTTTTCCGTATCGTGGTTCTTCGCATCAGGGGTTTCGCGACGGAGGCTTTAAGTAGGCGGAAGGGCAGAGTCGGGGGCCTGACGAGGGGCCCACACCATAGGCTGGCGCGGCCCCCCTTGGCCGCGCCGCCTTGTGGTGTCGCCACCTCGTGGCCCCACTTCGTATGCTCTTCGGTCTTCCGGAAGCTCCGTGGAAAAATAGGCCCCTGGGTCTTCGTTTCGTCCAATTCCGAGAATATTTCGTTACTAGGATTTCGAAACCAAAAACAGCGTAAAACATGAACCGGCACTTCGGCATCTTGTTAATAGGTTAGTTCCGGAAAATGCACGAATATGACATAAAGTGTGCATAAAACATGTAGGTATCATCAATAATATGGCATAGAACATAAGAAATTATCGATACGTCGGAGACGTATCAAGCATCCCCAAGCTTAGTTCCGCTCGTCCCGAGCAGGTAAAACGATAACAAAGATAATTTCTGAAGTGATATGCCATCATAACCTTGATCATACTATTTGTAAACATATGTAGTGGATGCAGCGATCAAAACAATGGTAATGACATGAGTAAACAAGTGAATCATAAAGCAAAGACTTTTCATGAATAGTACTTCAAGACAAGTCATAATAAGTCTTGCATAAGAGTTAACTCATAAAGCAATAAATCAAAGTAAAGGTATTGAAGCAACACAAAGGAAGATTAAGTTTCAGCGGTTGCTTTCAACTTGTAACATGTATATCTCACGGATAATTGTCAACATAGAGTAATATAACAAGTACAATATGCAAATATGTAGGAATCAATGCACAGTTCACACAAGTGTTTGCTTCTTGAGGTGGAGAGAGATAGGTGAACTGACTAAACATAAAAGTAAAAGAATGGTCCTTCAAAGAGGAAAGCATCGATTGCTGTATTTGTGCTAGAGCTTTTATTTTGAAAACATGAAACAATTTTGTCAACGGTAGTAATAAATCATATGAGTTATGTACATTATATCTTACAAGTTGCAAGCCTCATGCATAGTATACCAATAGTGCCCGCACCTTGTCCTAATTAACTTGGACTACCGGATCTTTGCAATGCACATGTTTTAACCAAGTGTCACAATGGGGTACCTCCATGCCGCCTCGTACAAAGGTCTAAGGAGAAAGCTCGCATTTTGGATTTCTCGCTTTTGATTATTCTCAACTTAGACATCCATACCGGGACAACATGGACAACAGTATAATGGACTCCTCTTTAATGCATAAGCATGTGGCAACAATTATTATTCTCATATGAGATTGAGGATATATGTCCAAGACTCGAAACTTCCACCATGAATCATGGCTTTAGTTAGCGGCCCAAAGTTCTTCTCTAACAATATGCATGCTCCAACCATAAAGGTGGTAGATCTCTCTTACTTCGGACAAGACGGACATGCATAGCAACTCACATGATATTCAACAAAGGATAGTTGATGGCGTCCCCGTAAAACATGGTTATCGCACAACAAGCAACTTAATAAGAGATAAAGTGCATAAGTACATATTCAATACCACAATAGTTTTTAAGCTATTTGTCCCATGAGCTATATATTGCAAAGGTGAATGATGGAATTTTAAAGGTAGCACTCAAGCAATTTACTTTGGAATGGCGGATAAATACCATGTAGTAGGTAGGTATGGTGGACACAAATGGCATAGCGGTTGGCTCAAGTATTTGGGATGCATGAGAAGTATTCCCTCTCGATACAAGGTTTAGGCTAGCAAGGTTATTTGAAACAAACACAAGGATGAACGGTACAGCAAAACTCACATAAAAGACATATGGTAAACGTTATAAGACTCCATACTGTCTTCCTTGTTGTTCAAAACTCAATACTAGATGTTATCTAGACTCTAGAGAAACCAAATATGCAAACCAAATTAGCAAGCTCTAAGTATTTCTTCATTAATGGGTGCAAAGTATATGATGCAAGAGCTTAAACATGAGCACAACAATTGCCAAGTATCAAATTATCCAAGACATTTTAGAATTACTACATGTAGCATTTTCCAATTCCAACCATATAACAATTTAACGAAGAAGAAACTTCGCCATGAATACTATGAGTAGAGCCTAAGGACATATTTGTCCATATGCTACAGCGGAGCGTGTCTCTCTCCCATAAAGTGAATGCTAGGATCCATTTTATTCAAACAAAAACAAAAACAAAAA
>NC_061513.1:264939013-265005007 GCF_022539505.1 Lolium rigidum | reverse complement strand
TACATGTCATTGGAAGTAGTATCAACTATTTTCTGGTGCCATTGCTCTCATATTACTATTATTACTGCTGTGTTACTTTTACTACTGCTCTCATATCTCTGCTACTTTCACATCACCCCTGTTGCTAGTGCTTTTCCAGGTGCAGCTGAATTGACAACTCAGTTGGTAAGACTTATAAGTATTCTTTACCTCCCGTTGTGTCGAATCAATAAATTTGGGTTTTACTTCCCTCGAAGACTGCCGCGATCCCCTATACTTGTGGGTTATCACGCCTCTCCGCTCTCCTCTCTCTATCTCTCTCTCTCTCTCTCTCTCTCTCTCTCTCTCTCTCTCTCTCTCTCTCTCATCCCTAGAACAAATCAATCTAATTGTGTGTTTGCTTGTTTCAATTTAACTAGAGCTGGGGTTCTTATTAGGATCTGCAGTCTGTGTGTGCTAGAAACAGATCAATAAAGTAGCTAATTGTTAGTTGAGAATTAGGGGAGCGTTTGTGTGTCTAAGTGCTTGAGGTTATAAATTGGCTAAAACGGCTATGTTTCTTAATCCCATCACATTTAGCCACCATTTCTCTAACTAAGTGTTCTTTTTGTTTGGAAATGTGTTGTTCCCTGACCAAGAGGAAATCTTAGACAATAGATCTACAATATTATTTAGTGAAGCTAGTGCAAAGTAATACACCATTACCAATCAGCTTCACCATGGAATAAGTATTCTTAATTCGAAAACTAGCTACACGCGGTCTGTGGCCTTGCGGTGGCTCGCCCGCAACCTGCCGCCTCCACCTCCACCACGGTTGTTGGATGTGCCGTCCCAGGACGCGTGGCAGGGGCAGATGGGCCAACCGGCACTTCAACAAGAAGCGCCACTGTTGTGCTGCTTGGCGTTGCAGCCACAGGCCCTGCCAGCCTACCTAGAGTACCCGGCTTGGCTGCAGCAGGGGCTATGGATGCCGCCCACGCTCGTTGCCCCCACTAGACGAAGACAGGAAGTAGGTGGCGATGCCGTCGATGCTAGCATAGGGTGCGACGGTCGTAGTTAATTATTTTCCTTTTTATTTCTATGTAAATTATTTTTGAAAGAATAAAAAAAATGAAAATTTCCAGGGTTTAGTATTTAAATTTAAATTGCATTTTCGCCCACCCTGCGCGTAAAGGCCACAAGCCATATCTTGTTTTAAAAAATAAATACTAATGACGCAACCCTACCATGCGCCACTGGTATGTGCACATGCCAGTGATGCATCAAACTCATGGGCCACTAGTATGTACACATAGACTTGAGGTGCAGATGTGGAGGAAAAGGATAAGATTGCTCTTCCATTAAGATTTTTATGGCCTTTTTTTTGTAAAGTGTGAGGGCTATGTTAGATTTGTTCTTTCTTTTACAATACTCTATATTTGTGATATGGGGTGGCCCGATCTTCTCAGTAAGCGACGGTGGTGATGATGATCACGGGGTGATTGCAGCGGAGGTAACTTGATGAAGTGGATGGTAACTTATATGACGCAACGAGATCTTTCGATTGGTCCCTGTCGCCAATGCAACAGCTCTCAACCCTGCAAGATATTCGCAACTCCACACACTTGCGCACGTAGCCTCCGACCACGAAGCGGTAAGTTGCAACCGTCTAATTCCCAATGGAACAGCAGATCACACAAGACTTTATCAGGATCTACACTATATCAAGCAATATGGTGTAGGGAATTCAATAGTTTTGCAGAGCAAACAACTAAGAACTAGGGTTTGTCTTAAACGTGGTCTAAAGCAACTTTGGGGGCGTCCTATGGACTAATATAGGCGTCCAGGACGACCTCAGGTCGAAAAAGTATGAAAATAACCGACCCAGAATAGATCTGGTTGAGACAGACTCGGAGTCGGCCGGTCGACCGGGTCTGGGACCGGCCGGTCCGGTTCAAACCGGGCCTGGCGCCGGGTGGTGACCGGGCGAGGCTCCCGGGCTTACTGGATAGTGCCCGGATGGCACAAGCGCCGCGGCCGGTTGAAACCGGACGGACCCGGCGCTGGATCCGGTTGGACCGGGCCTGGGACCGGATGGTCCGGCGGCATGGCCGGTCGGACCGGATCTGGCACCGGCCTGAACTTCAGCTTCCCCTCTCGCGCATTCCTCCCGCTCCTCCCTAGCGCGTCCATGGGATGTCTTCATGTCCAGCTCCATGTCCAGCTTCACGTCCATCTTCTGGTCCAGCTGCTCCTCTCCTCCTCGTGCGATGCTTGCTCCCTCCTCATACCTGATCATACATAAGTAATAGCACTTAGGCAGTATAAAGTTCTCATCAATCAAAGTATCGTTTAGGAACAAGTTCACCTCGTTGTTTAAGTAGCTTCGCACGAGCTCGTGTCATTGGTCCAATCCTAACTTCATTGGACTTGAGCTTCACAGCAGGATCATCTTCAACTTGCAATGACGGAGGTAGTAGTGAGGTAGGGATGTCCTCATCATCTCCCCCCCCCCTTCAAAAGGCGTCGACCTCGACGCTCCAAGGTCTTCTCCGTCATATGGTGTCAAATAAGCAACATTGAAAGAATTACTGACACCAAACTCATCAACTGGAAGATCTATTGAGTATGCATTATCATTGATCTTGGCAAACACTTTGTAAGGACCAGCACCACTTTGTAAGGAAACCTATCCTTGCGAAAATGTACCCAGACCATATCACCAGGCTTGAACAACATATCCTTACGCTTCTTATTCATCCTTGCAGCATTGCTCTTGCTTTTCTTCTCGATCAACTCTTTAGTCTTCACATGTATCTTCCGTACAAAATCTGCCCTCTTGGATGCCTCCATATTAGCTCTCTCATGGATGGGTAGAGGCAACAAATCAAGCGGAGTAATGGGTTTGAAACCATACACCACCTCAAAAGGACATAGCTCTGTGGTAGAATGTACCGCCCTGTTATAAGCAAACTCCACATGCAGCAAACATTCTTCCCACTCCTTCAGGTTCTTCTTGATCATGGATCTCAACAGTTGTGACAATGTTCTATTCACCACTTCAGTTTGACCATCAGTTTGAGGATGACAAGTAGTGCTTGAAAAGCAGCTTCGTCCCAGCTTTCTCCACAGCGTCTTCCGAAGTAGCTCATAAACTTCACGTCACGATCGAAACAATAGTCTTTGGGACTCCATGTAGACGTACAATCTCCCTGAAAAACAGGTTAGCAATATGCGACGCATCGTCGCTTTTGTGGCAGGCAATAAAGTGTGACATCTTAGAAAATCTATCCACTACCACAAATATAGAATCATGGCCTCTCTTAGTACGCGGCAAACCTAACACAAAATCCATACTAATATCTTCCCAAGGTGTAGTAGGTGCCGGTAAAGGAGTATACAAACCATGAGGCTTCAGCTTGGACTTGGACTTGTTGCAAGTAATGCACCTCTTCACATACCTGTCCACATCCCGCCTCATCTTTGGCCAATAAAAGTGGTCAGCTAGCATGATGTCAACACCCGGATTTTTAAGTCCAGATGCCTATTACATCATACATCGCAATCCCAGGAAGATTGTTTTTGCGAGACATAATAGTAAGTAGCATAGATTCATCATTTATTACAACACATACTTGTCTTACAACAATGGATCACATGATCCAATATTACACAAATAGATTGTTCAACATCACAAATAAGTAGCGGAAGCATAGTAGTAGTGGAATATCTATTCCACAGGAAACGCTTGACGTTAGAAGATGATCCTAGTTATCGTAGACGTCCTGTTGTCCGTCATCCTGATACTGTGGCTCCTCTTCATAGTCTGGCATTTGAATAGCCAGGGACACAGCCATGAGTACTTTAAAGTACTCGCAAACTAATACTAATGTAAATGCTTAACAACTTTAATAAAGGGTGCTAAGCTGTAGGTTTATTTGCGTAAAGCCATGTTTAGTTCATAAACATTTAGTAAAGACTCCTCATTTTAACTAACTAACTCAAGTGGGAACATTAGTGTCATTCCCACAATTCACTTGTGATTCAGGTCAAATCACCTTTCAATTCACCATTCCTTTTTAAGACAAAAGTTCTGACAACAGAATAGTATGGCCTTTTCAATCGTCCGTAACCGTGGACACGGCTATTCGAATAGGTTTAACACTCTGCAGAGCTTGTACTCTTGTGCCACAACTTTTGATTACATCCGGCGAGGATAACCCCGAATCATCGTAACTCAGTACGCGGATCATCAACCTTAACCTTTCACTTATATACCCTAGTATAGGCACCTCTCCCCATGAGCTTGGCCTCCCGGTGAAAACCAACTGTCAACCAGGGAACTGCACAGGGCTTGGGTCGTACATTCACCTCATATTCACATCATTTCAATCTTAACGGAGGCAGCCTCGGCATAACCCCTATGATGCTTGTTAGAGGGAACCCATACTAAGACACACAAACTTCCAGTTAAGCCCTACCCATAATCAGGTATTGTGGGGGTACTTGTATAATTGGAAAGGTATCGCATTCAAACCCAATCATCAGTTTTCACCAAAATTCACCAAGTCATTCATGTCACCTTCATCTTCAAAACCTTTCAAAGTCATTTCACATGTTCCCATCTAGAGTAGTCAATTTTATTTAGTTAGCACTAGCCACTAATCATGATGGGTGCTATCTAGCTTTGATTTTCTCTAAGCTAAACTTGAGTGTTCTTATTCTACTCTAGACCAAGTGAATCATGAATCAAAAATAATCTTTGAAAGACAAAAAGCCAAAATAATTGCAAGGTAAAAACATGGGATAGGTTGATTAAACATAAAGTAAAGAGTGATGGTGCCTTGCTTTTATAGAGCTTTGCACATGGTGCTTTGCAAGAGTGTTAGCTTGCCTTGAGCAGAGTAGTGGTCAAAGATTTCCTCCTCCTCCTGGGAGTAGCCTTCCTCCTCTTGGTATTCCTCGTTACTAGCGTCTATATACGAATACGAGGTACACAATCACCAAACAAAACTTACATGCTAGACTAAAACACACCAAAGGTGCACACAAAATAATTCCAGCATCACATGATTCATGGTATGGTGAATTACTTGGTTTGTTCTTATTTAAGAGAAAAATAATTTCCTCTCATTATACTTATTAATTTGGTTTGCTATTTAAATCTTTAGAGAAAATAATTTCCTCTCATTAACTCCTATTAAGATTTAATATCCTCAAATAATAATCAGGTATGAAATATAAGTTGACCAAGTCAACATTTCATATCTATTATATGGGAGTATAATTTAAATGAGGTGCTACACCTCATGCAATTTAAGAATAACATATTAATGATTTAAAATCACTAATTAATGGAATAAGAGGTTCATTAGCTTAAGGTCATTACCTCTTATTGAATTACTTAGGATCAAGATTTAAATGAGGGAGGAGCCCTCATACTATTTAGAGAATTTGAATTATAAGTTTTAAATGCACTAGAAATGGCTCCATAGCCATTATTTTGATCTAGTCCATGATCATACAAACAACTTGGCTAGATTATTGCATAATCAATTAGACTACATCAATTTTGATTTATGAGAGTTGGAATCAACTCAAAATCAGCTATGGTTGAATTTTAAATAAAGTTTCAATTTGTAAAAGTTCCTTCCTTGTCATTTTTAGCATTTTAATTCTACTACGAAATTGGAGGTGGGACCAGTGGCATTTGTTAGATAATTTCATGGGCTTTCCAGAGATATGACGTTTGCTAAATTTGGTGCAGTAGTTTGAAAGTTATTCAAATTTGAAGTGGGCACCAGTATTTGAATTGAGTTGAAACTAATTAAACGAATTTGAAAATTTGGGACGCGCGGGAAAAGCCTACGGGCCCAAACGGATTCAAACAGCGAAGCACGGCCCAGCAAGCATCTGGTGCGAGTGGGCCGCCTAACGAGGTGGGGGCCACCCGTCAGTGGCTTTTAAACGCCGAAGCGGTACGAGCGAGGGGATCCATCGGATTAGAACAAGATCGGGCGGTCGTGGATCGTCATCGTCTCCGACGAGATCCCGACGTACTGGCGGCGAGCCTAGGGGGTCGGCGAGCGTACCAGGCCTCCGGCGGTCGATGGCGAGGTACGAGGCGGCGTTGGCGAGGGTGAGGAAGCTCCTGGTACAGGTGGCGGAGCTTGGGGAGGCTCCAGTCGATGGCGATGTTCTCCGGGCTCCGGCGGCGGTGATCTTGCAATTCCGGCGACCTCGACTATAATTGGACTAGCTACCAGTGTGAGAAGAACCAGTGAAGAGAGGGGAGTGAGATGGTGTGAAGGATGTGTGCTCGGGGCTCCTCTATTTATAGTGCCAAGGGGGGTGCCGTGGGTGCTGTGAGAGGGCATCGACGGCGCGGCGTCTCCGGCGTGCGAAAGGGCAAGGTGAGTACTGCAATCGAGGGGCGACGGCATAGCGGTGCTTGGCGTGCTGCTGGCGCTGCGAGAGGACGATGGGATCGCTCAGAAGCTTGTATTGAGTGCTGCGGTACCCGCGGTACTTTTCCGACGAGGACGACGGCGACAAGGCGGCCGCAGGTGCTCGAGCATGTCTACGTGGTAGAGGAGAGGGTGGCGGTGCTCGTCGCATCATAGGGATGCAGGGGGAGGACTGATACGTCTCAAACGTATCTATAATTTCTTATATTCCATGCTACTTTTATGATGATACTCACATGTTTTATACACACTTTATGTCATTATTATGCATTTTCTGGCACTAACCTATTGACGAGATGCCGAAGAGCCGATTCTTGTTTTCTGCTGTTTTTGGTTTCAGAAATCCTACAAAGGAAATATTCTCGGAATTGGACGAAATCAACGCTCAGGGTCTTATTTTTCCACGAAGCTTCCAGAAGACCGAAAGGGAAACGAAGTGGGGCGACGGGGCGCCGACACCACAGGGCCGCGCGGCCAGGGTGGGCCTCGCGCCGCCCTATGGTGTGGGGCCCCCGTCAGCCCTCCGACTCCGCCCTTCCGCCTACTTAAAGCCTTCGTCGCGAAAACCCCAGTACCAAGAGCCACGATACGGAAAACCTTCTAGAGACGCCGCCGCCGCCAATCCCATCTCGTGGGATTTAGGAGATCGCCTCCGGTACCCTGCCGGAGAGGGGAATCATCTCCCGGAGGTCTCTTCATCACCATGATCGCCTCCGGATCGATGTGTGAGTAGTTCACCCCTGGACTATGGGTCCATAGCAGTAGCTAGATGGTTGTCTTCTCCTCATTGTGCTATCATGTTAGATCTTGTGAGCTGCCTATCATGATCAAGATCATCTATTTGTAACGCTACATGTTGTGTTTGTTGGGATCGGATGAATGTGGAATACTATGTCAAGTTGATTATCAATCTATCATATATGTGTTGTTTATGTTCTTGCATGCTCTCCGTTGCTAGTAGAGGCTCTGGCCAAGTTGATACTTGTGACTCCAAGAGGGAGTATTTATGCTCGATAGTGGGTTCATGCCTCCATTGAATGCGGGACGATGGCGAGAAAGTTCTAAGGTTGTGGATGTCTTTGTTGCCACTAGGGATAAAACATCAATGCTTTGTCTAAGGATATTTGTGTTGATTACATTACGCACCATACTTAATTCAATTGTCTGTTGTTTGCAACTTAATAGAGGAAGGGGTTCGGATGATAACCTGAAGGTGGACTTTTTAGGCATAGATGCATGTTGGATAGCGGTCTATGTACTTTGTCGTAATGCCACGATTAAATCTCATAGTACTCATCGTGATATATGTATGTGCATTGTTATGCCTTCTTTATTTGTCAATTGCCCAAGCTGTAATTTGTTCACCCAACATGCCATTTATCTTATGGGAGAGACACCACTAGTGAGCTGTGGACCCCGGTCCATTCTTTACATCTGAAATACAATCTACTTGCAATACTTGTTCTTTCTTGTTCTTCGCAAACAAACATCATCTTCCACACTATACATCTAATCCTTTATTTACAGCAAGCGGTGAGATTGACAACCTCACTGTTACGTTGGCGCAAAGTACTTTGATTGTGTTGTGCAGGTTCCACGTTGGCGCTGGAATCCCTGGTGTTGGGCCGCACTACACTCCGCCACCAACAACCTTCACGTGTTCCTTGACTCCTACTGGTTCGATAACCTTGGTTTCTTGCGAGGAAAACTTGTCGTTGTACGCATCACACCTTCCTCTTGGGGTTCCCAACGGACGTGTGTCTTACACGCCATCAAGCAGCTTTTACGGCGCCGTTGCTGGGGAGATCAAGACACGCTGCAAGGGGAGTCTCTCACATCCAATCTCTTTACTTTGTTTTTGTCTTGCTTTACTTTATTTTATTTACTGCTTTGTTTGTTCTTTATATCAAAAATACAAAAAAATTAGTTGCTAGATTTACTTTATTTACTGTCTTGTTTGCATTCTCTATATTAAGAACACAAAAAAATTAGTTACTTGCATTTGCTTTATTTACCTTTTGTTTATTTCATCATGTTTCCTCCTAAGTACACTCTAAAAGACATACCAGTAGGACGAGGGTCTATCATTGGAAGAGATAATATAGAAGATTTTTTCACTCATGTTAGTACAGCTGAAGATTTTGAAGATAGACACTTGGTAGAACTTGCTCCTACTTATGAAATTGCTGCTGCTTCTTTAGTACACATGTTGGAAACTAGATTTGTTAATCTCAATCCTATAATTCAACACATGTTTCTTACACTCTGTGATATGGAGGAAGGAGAAAAGAAAGATTTTGTCTTAGAAACCCTTCTTAAAGAATTTGGTGATGTAGCAAGAGAGGCTAGAAAAGTCTTTATTAAATATAAGATGCTTGGCTCTTATACCAACTTTGCTAGTACCCTTGAAAAAATGGAAAAATATAGATTAAAATACACTAATAAAGTTAATTGTGAAGGGGAGATTAAGACATCAATACCTTGCAAGCTCCTAGGAATGCATGAAGCTCTAGAAAATAACTATGGTTGGCTTGTTCCTGAAAATTTGTTTGATGAGAATAGCAAGCCTAAGAGTAATGAAAAAGGAGCCTCTGAAACTTACATAGATAAGATACAATGCATAGTTGAGAAAACTCCAAACCCCTCTGTTGATGCTTCATCTCTCGATAATACTTGATTCACACTTTCTGCGCCTAGCTGAAAGGCGTTAAAGAAAAGCGCTTATGGGAGACAACCCATTATTTTATTCCTGCACTTTTGTTTTATATTTGAGTCATGGAAGTTGTTACTACTGTAGCAACATCTCCTTATCTTTATTTTATTGCATTGTTGTGCCAAGTAAAGTCTTTGATAGTAAAGTTAATACTAGATTTGGATTACTGCGCAGAAACAGATTTCTTACTGTCACGAAATTGAGCAGCCCCTTCTGTAGGAAATTTAGAAAAATCTGCCAATTTACGTGCGTGATCCTCAGATATGTACGCAACTTTCATTCAATTTGGGAATTTTCATCTGAGCAAGTTAAGTGCCCCAGAAAAATTCGTCTTTACGGACTGTTCTGTTTTGACAGATTCTGCCTTTTATTTCGCATTGCCTGTTTTGCTATGTTTGATGGATTTCTTTGTTCCATTAACTTTCATTAGCTTTGTGCAATGTCTAGAAGGGTTAAAAATGCTTATGTCACCTCTTAATATATGAATTTTCAATTATGCACTAACCCTCTAATGAGTTTGTTTTGAGTTTGGTGTGGAGGAAGTTTTCAAGGGTCAAGAGAGGAGGATGATACAATATGATCAAGAAGAGTGAAAAGTCTAAGCTTGGGGATGCCCCGTGGTTCATCCCTGCATATTTTAAGAAGACTCAAGCATCTAATCTTGGGGATGCCCAAGGCATCCCTTCTTCATCGATAACTTATCAGGTCACCTCTAGTGAAACTATATTTTTATTCCGTCACATCTTATGTGCTTTACTTGGAGCGTCTGTTTGTTTTTGTTTTTGTTTTTGTTTGAATAAAATCGGATCCTAGCATTCCTTGTTTGGGAGAGAGACACGCTCCGTTGTTTCGTATGAACACATATGTTCTTAGCTTTATTTTTAATGTTCATGGCGAAGGTTGAAGCTGCTTCGTTCATTGTTATATGGTTGGAAACAGAAAATGCTTCATGTGGTAATTGGTATAATGTCTTGAATAATTTGATACTTGGCAATTGTTGTGCTCATATAGATCATGTTTAAGCTCTTGCATCATGTACTTTTGTTATCACCAGAATTTGACCGGGTCAGAGGTGGGCCGCAATTGGAGATGGGCTTGAAGAATATACATAGAAGAAATACATGAATCGGCCTTGTGTACCAAGTTTGGGCTAATTGCCCGTGTATCTGTACCATAGTAGGATACGTGTCGGTTAGAAGTTAGAGTTTAACCCGTGCACGGGTAGGTGCACGCCTGAATTAGAAAGTCCCCGGACTATAAATATGTATCTAGGGTTTATGGAATAAACAACAACCAACGTTCAACACAAACCAATCTCGGCGCATCGCCAACTCCCCCATCTCGAGGGTTTCTTCCGGGTAAGCACCATGCTGCCTAGATCGCATCTTGCGATCTAGGCGGCCTACGTTATTCGTCCTCCATGCGTTGCTCGTACTGAAGCCTTTTTGATGGCGAGCAACATAGTTATCATAGGTGTTAGGGTTAGCATTGTTCTTCGTATCATATGCTATCGTCGTACAACCCTTAGGCATCTAGCCGCCCTTACGCCTGTCACGGGTGTAAGGCGGCACCCGCTTGATCATTATTTAGTAGATCCGATCCGTTATGATTGCTCCTTGTTCTTCAAGGATTAGTTTAATATCTGCATTGTTAGGCCTTACAAAGGGTTGGAGGATCCAGCGGCGTGTAGGGTGTCGTTTGCTAGCCCTAGACGGGACGTTCGGGGATCAACCTCGTGTTGGTTTTTAGGCCCTGTCTAGGATCGGCTTACGATCACCGTACGCGAGCGCGAGGCCCAATCACGAGTAGGATGTTCCGATTGTGCGGTGAAAACCCCAAATCGTAGTAGGTCGCTTTAGCTTTATCTTGATCAAGCAGGACCACCATCCGATCGTACACCTCGTACGCATCATGGGTGGATCGGCTCTTTGAGCCGATTCACGGGACAACCTGAGACCGATCGAGGCTCGTATTTAACGTTTACGTGTATGCCATGCGAGGAAACTAAGCGAGGCATCATCCAACACCTTCACGACCAGGTATAGGTCGGGTGGCACGCCCTTGCGACAGCATCGGACGTGTGTGCGAAGGCTTTGCGGGCCGTCGCTCGGAGGGACCGGGGCCAGCCGCGGTCACGGGAGATTCCCGGCTCTACGGTGTTGCCCGTCGCTGCCCGCCGGTGGGTTTCGACCGCAACACATTACGGGCACGCCCGGTGGGACCATCTTCGACATCCACCGCATCGCCATCTACATCCGAGATGGCGGAAGGCACTCCGGTCAAGTACGAGGATCCGGCCGACGAGCTCAAGAAGAAGCATGACGAGATCAAGGCGGTCCTCGAAGCCGACCTCATCGGCTCTTTTCACGAGAACCCGCTCACATGGCATCGGGTGGAAAGGGTTCTCACTGAAGGCGCGCTCGATGGAGTGGACCTGTCCTCCCCGTCGGAAGAACGCACCGGGTCGCTGCGTCGGGAGATCAACTTCATGGTGGCTCATTCGCTGCACCGCCACTACGAGAGCTGGTGAACACTTTGGAGCGTGTCGCTCTTCGCGTGATCCAGGAAATCATGAGCCATCAGTACTCTCCGTCAGGACCGGCTCTGGGGACTTACCAAGGAGAGATGCCACTCCAATCCCGTCCACCGCTGCCGTTCGCGTTGGCAGCCCCAGAAGTGCCGAACTCATCGGCATACGTCGTCTACAAGATTGGTGGTGACCCTAGTGACTACCAATTCCTACATGAGGCGCCCAAGGAGATCCCGCACGGATACACGTGCGCATACGTGCCAGACTGCGATAGCTCGGGCACTCTCGAACCAGGCTGCAACGGCGGGGACTTCGGAACGAGCGGGAGGAACGTCGGGGGCGGATCTTGAGAAGCGGACGTGGCTAGCTAAGTACGCCACTCCGACAAACCTCCGAGCTCAGCTCCTGCGGTTGGCTCGGAAGCTGGAAAAGCAAGCATGGCTGGCTAAGTATGCCACCCGGCGAATCTTCGGGGTTCGACACCTTCAGCCATCACCGCGGATCAGATTTGTACAATTCCGAAAGACCAATTCGGCATGATGCCGAAAAGGAGGACAATCGGCTATACCAAGCCGTACCCCAACGAGTACGAATTGATCCCGCTACCACCCAAATATCGGCTCCCACGACTTCACAAAGTTTAGTGGATCGAGATGGTTCCAGCTCCATCGAGCATGTGAGCCGATATTTGGCACAGCTGGGCACGATCTCGGCATCGGACGAGCTGCGTGTGAGGTTCTTCGCACGGTCCCTCACAGGATCGGCTTTCGGGTGGTACACATCGCTGCCACCGAACTCAATCCGGACTTGGAAGCGATTGGAAGAGCGGTTCCACATACGGTATCACTCGGAGGCTTCCGAGGCTGGTATTGCCGATCTAGCACAAGTACGACGGAAGCGCGGGGAAACGGTGTCGAATACATCCGGCGCTTCAGGACCGTTAGGAACCGATGCTATTCGGTTCACGTAAGTGAAAAAGAAGCGATCGAGTTGGCGGTGGTGGGTCTCTCATCATCGATCAAGGACGTGGCCTCCCAAGCAGATTACCCTCCATTGGCGCACATGGTGCGAAGGCTGTCGGCATATGAATAGCGCCACCCGGATGTTTACCGGGACAAATTCAAACGTGCGGTGGTCCTGGTTGAGGCAAACGAGGATGAAGGTGCTGCGGGAGATCAAGAGGTAGCAGTGGCTGAATGGACTCGGGCGGCAAGCCCCGTGTCCTGTAAGTGGGTTAAGCCACAAGGTCCTCCAAAAGGGTTCGACTTCGACGTGACCAAAGCTGAGCAGATTTTCGACCTCTTACTCAAGGAGAAGCAGCTAAAGGTACCCGAAGGCCACAAGATCCCCACGGTGCGGGAGCTGAACGGAAAGCCATACTGCAAGTGGCATAACACGTTCACCCACGCCACTAACGACTGCGGGGTGTGGCGTCGGCAGGTCCAAATGGCGATAGAACAAGGGCGGCTAATTTTCAACCAGATACGCCATGAAGGTCGACACACACCCCTTCCCCGCCGTTAACATGGTGGAGTATACTTACCATGGAGGGTGCCAGCCAGATTTCTCGTGCAATATCAACATGGTGGGACCTGGGCACCACTGCGGTAAGGACGGAGATGAGGGCAGCTGCTCTCATAGCAAAGACACAGAGGAAGCCGCTCCATGCGATCGGCTCCGCCACGACGGCAAGCGCTACATCACAGAGGGAGAAGTGAGGAACGTAAGATATCAGCGACCTCTCTCGGATCACCTCCTCAACAAGTATGGGGGTCAATACGACCAACGCCGGCGACACAACGACGATGATAAAAAAGATCGTCTGGCTAGGGACGACAGGAGACGTCACCGGCATGATCGCGACGAGGAGCGATATGAGCGCCATGCCAAGGAAAAGTCGAGAGAGCAAGACGACGTGGATAGGCACTGGGACTGCCCCTTCTTCAGACACTGCTGGGATTCAGGAATGAGCCGATTGCCTACAATCGGCGACCGCCGCGAATGTAAACAAAAGAAGAAGGATGCGGCTAACGTGTCCGTGTTCAAACTTCTAGGGCCTCTCCCGCCTCGGAACAAGCATGTTGAGTCCGCTCGGGTGGAAGATCTCGAGGAACTAGAGGACGATGATGAAGAAGAAGACAAGTATCATCGGCCAAGGTGGTGCCCCGATGGGCTCAGCCGTTCCCAAAAGCGAAGGGTTCAGCGTCTACGTGGGTTGGAGGAAGCTGAAAGGTTATACCTGCACACGTTGAGGAAGGCACGGCCTGATCTGGCCGCTAAAATCCAGCGAACCCTGGACGAAGAAGGTCGGCCACAAAGAAAAGAGTGGCGCCCCAGGCAAAAGAGAGCCGATGATGAGACATCGGCTGGCACAAACATGGTCTTCATCCTTCCAACGGAGTTTAGCGCTCCAGGATTAGACGAAGCACCTGTGGCACAACTTGACTGCGGCCCACGGCCGGTCATCTTCGAGAAGCCACGAGAAAGAAGCTACGAGGCATCTGAAGGCCCTGTACTTGCGAGGTTACATCAATGGGCAGCCTGTCAACAAGATGTTGGTGGACACCGGAGCGGCAGTTAACATTATGCCATACTCCATGCTACGTCGGTTGGGACGCTCCAGCTCGGACCTGATCAAGACCAACGTGACACTGAGCGATTTCAACGGCCAAGCATCCGACGCACAAGGTGTTCCGAATGTGGATCCGACCGTAGGAAGGAAAACTGTCCCTACGACGTTCTTTATTGTCAACGAGCAAGAGCTCCTATGCTTGTCCTACTAGGGAGAGATTGGATCCACGCCAAGCTGTTGCATTCCATCCACGATGCACCAATGCCTAATACGATGGGATGGAGATGAAGTAGAAGTCGTCCATGCGGATGATTCAGCCGAGATTTCAACGGCTGGCATGAACGTTTGGGAGACATCAGGCCAAGAGCCACTCTCAGGCATCAATTTGGACGACTGCGAGCGCATCGACGTGACAAAGGACGGGGTGAGGCTGGTTTTATCCACCGGCCTGACTGTGTAACAAAAGCAACATCAATGGACAAACGTGGCGATGCCAATCCAGGTGATCGGCCCCAAGGTTTTATGGAGGAACATTGCAAAACCTTCATCGAGCAAGCAACATGGAGGCCGATTCCAGCAATCGGCCAAAATTATCCTCACCATACATTCTGCACGGGTTCAGCATTTGATCCAACGAGGAATACCTGAAGAGCCGATGCCATCAAATCCCTTGAAAGAATCGGCTCGGGGGGCACCTAGGTGGATAAAACACGAGGATATGAAGTAGAAGTGTCTTTCAAATGCCCAGCAGCACAAGATATTCTTTGATGATGGGTATTGAAGTATGGGGGCCGATACATAAATCGGCCGTAAAAAATTGGAAAATTTTTAAGCACAACCGATGCGCAGACATCGACTTAAGGATAGAAAGCCGATGCATAGCCATCGACTCTAGCAAAATGACACAGGAGCTACCCGCTGCGTGTTCAGGGCACAAGGCAATGTTGTCAGAGGAGTTAAGCCGTTGGTGATTATCTACATATCGACTTTCAACGGAAGGAAAGTGATCGGCTCTGGCTGGCTCTGCATGGTAGCTCTCTCAGACATGATCGAGCCCAGGTCCATTTGTCTGAATTGCGTGTCCTCGTCTCTGTTTCGCCTTGACTGAGACTCGGGGGGCAGCTGGCCTGGTGGATGCTCTGTTTTTGAAAGCCGATTGGGTGGCCATCGGCTAGTCCTGCGTCGTGATTTTCGTCAAGGGTGGTGATCCAGCAGAACTCAAACTCATTGATCGAAAAGGTGAAGGATAGTTCATGAGGGCTTGATGCGCTGACATCGGCTTATTGAGCTTTGACCAAGATTGCAATCACCCCGTGGTCGAAGAGATGAAGGGCGGATTATGAGAGACCGATGCGTTGCCATCGGCTCATTGAGAATCGGCTTAAAAGAAATCGGCAAAATCAAATTGGGGAAATTTCTTCATTAATGAACAGGATTTCTTACAAAGAAAGAGCCGATTGCTCAAAGAAGGAAGAACAAAAGAAGGGTCTGTTGACCAATCTACTACTACTAGGCCTACACTAGTAGATCCTAGTCTACGGGCCATCGCTTCCCTCGTCGTCATCCTCGGAGCTCTCATCGGCACTACTGCCGATGGGCTCCTCGTCGCTGCTCCCGTAGCCCTCTACGGGAGCTTCATCCTCCTCTTCATCGTCGCTGCTGTCGTCGTCCCACCACATGCGGAGGCGTTTCGCCGGCGGGTAGCCCTCGAGGGAGTCGTCGTCATCGTCTTCCTCTTCCTCTTCTTCAGAGGAGGGGCAGCCGTCCCAGGGGAACAGGTCATCCTCGCTTTCCGATTCCAGTTCCCCATCAGCGAGGAATTGGAGATCTTCATCTCCGCTGGTCAAGGACTGGTCGTCCTCGGACCAGATGGAGGAGGCGTGGTCTTCCTGGTCCCATTCTTCTGGTGCGCGGATGTCCTCCGGCGTCTCGCGGGAGGAGGAAGACCCGTAGGAAAGACCGGAAGAGGAGGAGGAGGAAGAAGACATGGTGGCACAGGAGGGTTTTTTGGGTGCTAATGCGAGGAGGATGAAGGAGAAGCAAACTGTTTGGAACAGTTAAATAAAAGGGGTTATGGTAGAGATTCAATGCCACAGCAGTTTCCGAGGAAGTGGTGCCCAACAGAAAAATTTCGCAGGCCACGCGGAGAAGTGGAAGAGGCAAGGCATCGTAATGAAGGATACTGCGGCAGTTCTGCTCTGCCACGACATGACTCGACGAAAGAAAAGCGTAATGATTTTGGAAATGTCATTTCCAAAACCAGGGGGGGCATGTGTTATCACCAGAATTTGACCGGGTCAGAGGTGGGCCGCAATTGGAGATGGGCTTGAAGAATATACATAGAAGAAATACATGAATCGGCCTTGTGTACCAAGTTTGGGCTAATTGCCCGTGTATCTGTACCATAGTAGGATACGTGTCGGTTAGAAGTTAGAGTTTAACCCGTGCACGGGTAGGTGCACGCCTGAATTAGAAAGTCCCCCGGACTATAAATATGTATCTAGGGTTTATGGAATAAACAACAACCAACGTTCAACACAAACCAATCTCGGCGCATCGCCAACTCCCCCGTCTCGAGGGTTTCTTCCGGGTAAGCACCATGCTGCCTAGATCGCATCTTGCGATCTAGGCAGCACACGTTTATTCGTCCTCCATGCGTTGCTCGTACTGAAGCCTTTTTGATGGCGAGCAACGTAGTTATCATAGGTGTTTTTAGGGTTAGCATTGTTCTTCGTATCATATGCTATCGTCGTGCCAACCTTAGGCATCTAGCCGCCCTTACGCTCGTCACGGGTGTAAGGGCGGCACCCGCTTGATCATTATTTAGTAGATCCGATCCGTTATGATTGCTCCTTGTTCTTCAAGGATTAGTTTAATATCCGCATTGTTAGGCCTTACAAAGGGTTGGAGGATCCAGCGGCGTGTAGGGTGTCGTTTGCTAGCCCTAGACAGGACGTTCGGGGATCAACCTCGTGTTGGTTTTTAGGCCTCGTCTAGGATCGGCTTACGATCACCGTACGCGAGCGCGAGGCCCAATCACGAGTAGGATGTTCCGATTGTGCGGTGAAAACCCCAAATCGTAGTAGGTCGCTTTAGCTTTATCTTGATCAAGCAGGACCACCATCCGATCGTACACCTCGTACGCATCATGGGTGGATCGGCTCTTTGAGCCGATTCACAGGACAACCTGAGAGCCGATCGAGGCTCGTATTTAACGTTTACGTGTATGCCATACAGGAAACTAAGCGAGGCATCATCCAACACCTTCCTGACCAGGTATAGGTCAGGTGGCACGCCCTTGCGACAGCATCGGACGTGTGTGCAGAAGGCTTTGCGGGCCGTCGCTTGGAGGGACCAGGGCCAGCCGCAGTCCTGGGAGATTCCCGGCTCTACGGTGTTGCCCGTCGCTGCCCGCCGGTGGGTTTCTGACCGCAACAACTTTGTACCCATTAATGAAGAACTACATAGAGCTTGTTAAAATTTGGTTTGCATGATTGGTCTCTAGAGACTAGATATTTTCTGGTTAAGGTGTTTGAACAACAAGGAGACGATGTAAAGTCTTATAATGCTTGCAATATGTTCATATGTGAGTTTTGTTGTACCGTTTTATACTTGAGTTTGCTTCAAACAACCTTGCTAGCCTAGCCTTGTATTGAGAGGGAATTCTTCTCGTGCATCCAAATCCTTGAGCCAAAAACCATGCCATTTGTGTCCACCATACCTACCTACTACATGGTATTTCTCTCGCCATTCCAAAGTAAATTACTTGAGTGCTACCTTTAAAAATTCTATCCTTTGTCTTTGCAATATATAGCTCATGGGAAAATAGCCTTAAAAACTATTGTGGTGAAGAATATGTAGCTATGTATCTTATTTCTTAATAAGTTGCTTGTTGAGCGGTAACCATGTTTCGGGGACGCCATCAACTATTACACCTTTGTTGAATATCATGTGAGTTGCTATGCATGTTCGTCTTGTCTGAAGTAAGGGCGATTTTCATGATAAATGGTTTGAGTATGCATATTGTTAGAGGAGAACATTGGGCCGCTAACTAAAGCCATGATCCATGGTGGAAGTTTCAGCTTGGACAATTAATCCTCAATCTCTTATGAGAATATTATCTCGTTGTTGAATGCTTATGCATTAAAGAGGAGTCCATTATCTCGTTGTCTATATTGTCCCGTATGGATGTCTAAGTTGAGAATAATCAAAAACGAGAAATCAAATGCGATCTTTCTCCTTAGACCTTTGTACAGAGCGTCATAGAGGTACCCCTTTGTGACACTTGGTTGAAACATATGTTATGCAATGATAATCCATGTTAATCCAAGCTAATTAGGACAAGGTGCGAGCACTATTGGTAATCTATGCATGAGGCTTGCAACTTATAGGATATCTTATACATAACACATATGATTTATTACTACCGTTGACAAAATTGTTTCTATGTTTTCAAAATGAAAAGCTCTAGCACAAAAATAGTAATCCATGCTTCCCTCTTTGAAGGGCCATTCTTCTACTTTATTGTTGAGTCAGTTTACCTATTCTTCTATCTTAGAAGCAAACACTTGTATGAACTGTGTGCATTGATTTTTACATGTTTACCTATTGCACTTGTTATATTACTTTGTGTTGACAATTATCCATGAGATATACATGTTGAAGTTGAAAGCAACCGCTGAAACTTATATCTTCCTTTGTGTTGTTTCAAAGCTTTCTACTAAGAATTTATTGCTTTATGAGTTAACTCTTATGCAAGTCTTATTGTTGCTTGTCTTGAAAGTATTATTCATGAACAGTCTTTGCTATATGATTCAGTTGTTTAGTCATTGTCTTTACCATTGCTTCGAATCGCTGCATTCATCTCATATGCTTTACAATAGTATTGATCAAGATTATTATAGCATGTCACTTCAGAAATTATCTTTGTTATCGTTTACCTACTCGAGGGCGAGTAGGAACTAAGCTTAGGGGATGCTTGATACGTCTCAAACGTATCTATAATTTCTTATGTTCCATGCTACTTTTATGATGATACTCACATGTTTTATACACACTTTATGTCATTATTATGCATTTTCCGGCACTAACCTATTGACGAGATGCTCGAAGAGCCGCTTGCTCGTTTTCTGCTGTTTTTGGTTTCAGAAATCCTACAAAGGAAATATTCTCGGAATTGGACGAAATCAACGCCCATGGTCTTATTTTTCCACGAAGCTTCCAGAAGACCGAAAGGGAAACGAAGTGGGGCGACGGGGCGCCGACACCACAGGGCCGCGCGGCCAGGGTGGGCCCCGCGCCGCCCTATGGTGTGGGGCCCCCGTTAGCCCTCCGACTCCGCCCTTCCGCCTACTTAAAGCCTTCGTCGCGAAAACCCCGGTACCGAGAGCCACGATACGGAAAACGTTCCAGAGATGCCGCCGCCGCCAATCCCATCTCGGGGGATTCAGGAGATCGCCTCCGGCACCCTGCCGGAGAGGGGAATCATCTCCCGGAGGTCTCTTCATCACCATGATCGCCTCCGGATCGATGTGTGAGTAGTTCACCCCTGGACTATGGGTCCATAGCAGTAGCTAGATGGTTGTCTTCTCCTCATTGTGCTATCATGATAGATCTTGTGAGCTACCTATCATGATCAAGATCATCTATTTGTAATGCTACATGTTGTGTTTGTTGGGATCCGATGAATGTGGAATACTATGTCAAGTTGATTATCAATCTATCATATATGTGTTGTTTATGTTCTTGCATGCTCTCCGTTGCTAGTAGAGGCTCTGGCCAAGTTGATACTTGTGACTCCAAGAGGGAGTATTTATGCTCGATAGTGGGTTCATGCCTCCATTGAATCTGGGATAGTGACATGAAGTTCTAAGGTTGTGGATGTGCTGTTGCCACTAGGGATAAAACATCAATGCTTTGTCTAAGGATATTTGTGTTGATTACATTACGCACCATACTTAATGCAATTGTATGTTGTTTGCAACTTAATGCTGGAAGGGGTTCGGATGATAACCTGAAGGTGGACTTTTTAGGCATAGATGCATGCTGGATAGCGGTCTATGTACTTTGTCATAATGCCCTGATTAAATCTCATAGTACTCATCGTGATATATGTATGTGCATTGTTATGCCTTCTTTATTTGTCAATTGCCCAACCGTAATTTGTTCACCCAACATGCCATTTATCTTATGGGAGAGACACCACTAGTGAACCGTGGACCCCGGTCCATTCTTTACATCTGAAATACAATCTACTGCAATACTTGTTCTTTACTGTTCTTTGCAAACAAACATCATCTTCCACACTATGCATCTAATCCTTTGTTTACAGCAAGCCGGTGAGATTGACAACCTCACTGTTACGTCGGGGCAAAGTACTTTGATTGTGTTGTGCAGGTTCCACGTTGGCGCCGGAATCCTTGGTGTTGCGCCGCACTACACTCCGCCACCAACAACCTTCACGTGTTCCTTGACTCCTACTGGTTCGATAACCTTGGTTTCTTACTGAGGGAAAACTTGTCGCTATACGCATCACACCTTCCTCTTGGGGTTCCCAACGGACGTGTGTCTTACACGCCATCAAGGACGGAGGCGACTGGACGCGTGATGCTCTGGCGCGTCCAGAGCGCGCTCACCGCGTGCCTGGCATGCCCTGGCATGGTGCTGGGCGCGCGTCGCCTGGCCAATGCCGTGCTTGCGCGAGCCAGGGCCGTGCACCGTGGTGATCATGGAGGTCAGGGGAGCGTACTGGACAAAGTGATCGAGAGAGAGGAGGGCCAGAGAGATTGGTGGCTGGTGTGTGTGGCATGGACACGGCATGGCTTTGTTTAGCGTTTCTCCACGCTTTAATCGGTCGGGCAAGGACATGGCTCGATGCAGGAGATGCAGGAGATGGTGATCATCACAAGTTAAAGTTGGTTTAGGCTTAGAACTGCTGGGTAAAGAGGTGTAACACTAAACTGGAAAGCTGCCTGCCAACTGTTCGACGAAATGGCCGCATGAGAATTTGATTTGAATTTTGAAATTCTTTTTGGTGCAACTCATTTATATAATTAATGTGATAGAATGGTGGTGGTGGTATTCATTTTGGTGTTGATTTGCAAAGTTTCAAAAATGTGGTCATCTTCACTTTACTCTCATATAGCATTTTGTCCTATTTACCATGGTCAACCTAAGCAGAGTCAACACTTGTGGTCAACATCAAAGTTGCTCAACTTGACATGATCTTGGATGAGGTGGAAATAAGTAGAGGTGTTTAGTTTAAGAATATTCCAAACCAGAGGGGTAAAGTGAGTAACATTTTATAAAACTCAATTTCGACCACTATCATATGTAAGTGGTTTTTGCATTTTTCTTTGATTTGATTCTGGTTTCTTTGATGCATTTGTGTTTGTTTATGATATATAAGTGTTTTACAAACAATAGATCAAGCAATGGTGGCCTTTGTTGATGATTTGAATAATTGGCCTTATGTGTATGTGAGGGTATTTGGCCATTTTTGTATTTCTTTTATTTCTCTCAAATTGAGATGCTATGATCATGGGTTACGGTTTAAGAGCAAGTGATCAACACACCAACACTCATCATGGCAATTGCACACAAGAAATATACACACTATGCATAAAACTATATGTGGTACTATATGCATAAAAAGTTTTTGTTTGTTGTAAATTTTGAGTATTTGAAACTCCCCTTCTCTTTGTTTATTATTGTTGAAACTTGGGATGTTACACATGAGTAGCGTCTTCTCAAGCCCAAAGTGACTCATCAAACCTTCAGCATGTGATTCCTGCAATAAGAGCAAACACACAGACGATTCTAGAACACATAGTTTGTTAGCTCTAAACAAGAACCCATCATGTATGTGATATTTTTCCCATGCTTTACCAAGAGCACATAAGCGATATGGTTCAGCAAAATCATGATCAGTAGCATACAAATCACATAGGATCTCTAAACAAGGAATTTTAACATCAAGTTGAGTTAATAGCATATTCTTCCTAGATAGAGCATCAACAACAATATTATCTTTTCCCTTCTTATGCTTAATAATGTATGGAAAAGACTCAATGAACTCAACCCACTTAGCAAGACGCTTATGCAAAGTAGACTGAGCTTCGTGTATTTTAAAGCTTCATGATCGGAATGTATGATAAATTCTTTTGGCCACAAGTAATGTTGCCAAACCTCAAGAACTCTAATTAAAGCATACAATTCTTTATCATAGATAGGATAGTTCAACTTAGCACCAGAAAGTTTCTCAGAAAAATATGCAATTGGGCGACCCTCTTGTATCGACACACCACCAATTCCAATACCACTAGCATCACATTCAATCTCAAATTTCTTATTGAAATTAGGAAGTGCAAGCAACGGTGCAGAAGTTAACAATCTCTTAAGTTCATAAAAAACATGATCTTGGGCTGCGCCCCACTCAAAAACAACACCCTTTTTAGTTAAATCATTCAAAGGTGCAGCAATAGTACTAAAGTTGGGCACAAATCTTCTATAAAACCCAACTAGACCATGAAAACTTCTAACTTGACTCACATTCATGGGAGTAGGCCAATTTTGAATAGCTTCAATTTTAGACACATCTAATTCTACTCCATGCTTAGAGACAACATAACCCAGAAATATGACATTATCTTTGCAAAATGTGCACTTCTCAAGATTACCATAGAGTTTATTATCACGCAACACTTGCAAAATATGTCGAATATGTATAGTATGATTAGATTCATTGCGGCTGTAGATTAATATGTCATCAAAATACACAACCACAAACTTGCCAATAAATTCACGCAAAACATGGTTCATCAGTCTCATGAAAGTGCTAGGTGCATTAGTCAAACCAAAAGGCATTACTAACCACTCATATAAACCAAATTTTGTTTTAAAGGCTGTTTTCCACTCATCCCTTTCTTTCATCCTAATTTGATGATAAACACTACGCAAATCAATTTTAGAGAAAACAGCACTACCACTCAATTCATCGAGCATATCCTCTAAACGGGGAATAGGATGACGATATCGAATAGTAATGTTGTTTATCGCTCTACAATCTACGCACATACGCCATGTACCATCTTTCTTAGGAACTAGAATAACAGGAACAGCACAAGGACTAAGGCTTATGCAGATATAACCTTTGTCGAGTAGCGCTTGTACTTTCTTCTGTATCTCCTTCGGTTCTTCGGGGTTTGTTCTATATGGTGCCCGATTGGGTTGTGATACGTCCAAAACGTATCTACTTTCCCGAACACTTTTGCTATTGTTTTGCCTCTAATTTGTGTATTTTGGATACAACTAACACGGACTAACGCTGTTTTCAGCAAAATTGCTCTGGTGTCTCGTTTTTGTGCAGAAATTCAACTTTCAGGAAAATCCTCGGAATTTATGTCGAAAGGCTTATTTTTCCAGAAGAATCACGGAGCCAGAAGGGCAGGCCTGGGGGAGGCCCAGGCCCCCCAGACACTAGGCCGGCGCGGCCTGTAGGGGGCGCGCCGCCCTACTGTGTGGCCGCCTCGGCCAGCCTCCGACGCCCCCTTTTTTACTACTTAAGGGTTTCGATCTAAAAACGCGAGACGAGAAGTCGAAGTCGCCAGAAACATCCAGTACGCCGCCACCATCGCGAAACTCCGTCTCTGGACCAGAAACTCCGTTCTGGCACTCCGCCGGGACGGGGAATTGGAGGAGATCATCGCCATCATCACCACCGACGCCTCTCCATCGACCAGCCATGTTTCCCCCATCCATGTGTGAGTAATTCCCCCGCTGTAGGCTGAAGGGGATGGTTGGGATTGGATGAGATTGGTCATTGATGACCCACAAGTATAGGGGATCGCAACAGTCTTCGAGGGAAGTAAAACCCAATTTATTGATTCGACACAAGGGGAGACAAAGAATACTTGAAAGCCTTAACAGCGGAGTTGTCAATTCAGCTGCACCTGGAAACAGACTTGCTCGCAAGATTTTATCAGTAGTAACAGTTTATAGCAGTAGCAGTAGTGAAATAACAGCAGCAGTGTAACAAAAACAGCAGTAGTGGTTATAGTAAACAGCAGGATTAAAATACTGTAGGCACAGGGATGGATGACGGGCGTTGCATGGATGAGAGAAACTCATGTAACAATCAAGGTAGGGCATTTGCAGATAATAATAAAACGGTATCCAAGTACTAATCAATCAATAGGCATGTGTTCCATATTTAGTCGTACGTGCTCGCAATGAGAAACTTGCACAACATCTTTTGTCCTACCAGCCGGTGGCAGCCGGGCCTCTAGGGAATCTACTGGAAATTAAGGTACTCCTTTTAATAGAGCACCGGAGCAAAGCATTAACACTCCATGAACACATGTGATCCTCATATCACCGCCTTCCCCTTCGGTTGTCCCAATTTCTGTCACTTTGGGGCCTCGGGTTCCGGACAACAATACGTGTATACAACTTGCGAGGTAAGATCATAAAGCAATGAATATCATCATGAATTGATAACATGTTCAGATCTGAGATCATGGCACTCGGGCCCTAGTGACAAGCATTAAGCATAACAAGTTGCAACAATATCATAAAAGTACCAATTACGGACACTAGGCACTATGCCCTAACAATCTTATGCTATTACATGACCAATCTCTTCCAATCCCTACCATCCCCTTCAGCCTACAGCGGGGGAATTACTCACACATGGATGGGGGAAACATGGTTGGTCGATGGAGAGGCGTCGGTGGTGATGATGGCGATGATCTCCTCCAATTCCCCATCCCGGCGGAGTGCCAGAACGGAGTTTCTGGTCCCGAGACGGAGTTTCGCGACGGTGGCGGTGTACTGGATGGTTTCTGGCGACTTCGACTTCTCGTCTCGCGTTTTTAGATCGAAACCCTTAAGTAGTCCAGAGGGGGGCGTCAGAGGCTGGCCGAGGGGGCCACACAGTAGGGCGGCGCGCCCCCCTCCAGGCCGCGCCGGCCTAGTGTGTGGTGGCCCTGGGCCTCCCCCAGGCCTGCCCTTCTGGCTCCGTGAATCTTCTGGAAAAATAAGCCCTCCGACATAAATTCCGGGGATTTTCCTGAAAGTTGAATTTCTGCACAAAAACGAGACACCAGAGCAATTCTGCTGAAAATAGCGTTAGTCCATGTTAGTTGTATCCAAAATACACAAATTAGAGGCAAAACAATAGCAAAAGTGTTCGGGAAAGTAGATACGTTTTGGACGTATCAACTCCCTCCAAGCTTAGCTTATTGCTTGTCCTCAAGCAATTCGAGTTAACAATCGAGTGCGATAAAAGAACTTTCACGAACACATTTGTTCATATGATGTAAATATTCTCATGATATGGCAAGTACTTAAGCAATTCATAATAAGATACATGCAAATAAAATCATCTAACAGCTATGTCAATCATGGAAAAGGTACCAACAAATTAACAATAAGCATCATGAATCATGTCTATCAGACAGGATTGCAATGTTCATAAAAGGATATGATAAAGTGGTATCTCGCTTGCCCGTATTTGTACAGCAAAACATAAATGCTCGGGCACCTTTGAAGTTCATGGAAAGATTGGAAGTAGAGATTATCAAAGATAAAAGCATCAAAGTTATACCACGGTTAATCACATTTTGGGACAAGCATATTATACTAAGAATGACGAGTTGTGCTCTCAAGAAAGTGCTCAAAGAAAGGATGGAGACTCAATGTAAAAGTAAAAGATTGACCTTTCGCAGAGGGAAGCAGGGATTAACATGTGCTAGAGCTTTTCATTTGTAAAACAGGAGTAAAATTATTTTGAGAGGTGTTTGTTGTTGTCAACGAATGATAGTGGGTACTCTAACTACCTCGTCAACCAGACTTTCAAGAGCGGCTCCCATGAAGGACGTTATCTCTACCAGCAAGGTAAATCATCCCTCTTCTCTTTTGTTTACACACGTACTTTAGTTTTATTATGGATGATACTCCCCCAACCTTTGCTTACACAAGCCATGGCTAACCGAATCCTCGGGTGCCTTCCAACGATCTCATACCATGGAGGAGTGTCTATTTGCAATTTAAGTTGCTTACTGATAAATCAGGGCAAAACATGTGAAGAGAATTATTAATGAAAGTTGATTAATTGGGGCTGGGAACCCTGTTGCCGACTCTTTTTGCAAAATTATTGGATAAGCGGATGTGCCACTAGTCCATTATGAAATTACGTCGAGAGTAAATGACAAGATTGAAAGATAAACACCACATACTTCCTCATGAGCTATAAAACATTGACACAAATTGAGAAGTATTTTGAAGGTTTAAAGGTAGCACATGAGAATTTACTTGGAATGGTTTGAAATGCCATACATAGGTATTTATGGTGGACACTCGGAATAACTTGGTTTTCGGGGTTTGGAAGAACGAGCAGAGTTCCGGTCGGTACAAGTGAAGGCTAGCAATAGACTGGGAAGCGACAATCAAGAGAGCGATGACTCGTCATAATCATGCTTGCGACAAAATAAATTAACGGAGGCATAAAAGTGATACAAGAACTCTGAGGTAAAGTAGATCATCGAGGCTTAATTGACATTTGTTCAGTCATATGCATGCGTGAGCATGTGCCGAGTTGATTCAAGTGAATTATTCAGAGGAGGATACCACAATATCATATCTATCTATGAATAAAACAATGCAAGCAAATATTTATGACATGCTACTCATATTAATAAATTGGAGCTAAACATGAGAGATCATGAACTACTAGACTTTCTTAAATGACATATACCTCACATGAACCAACTAAGCATGCTCACATGGATGTACAAAAATGAAAACAAATAGAGTTCATACCAGCCTCTCACCACAGTCGAATTGTCGTAGATCGTCATCATTGCTTTTCACTTGTGTAGCTTGAATAATATGAAATGAAAACCAAGCTCCAACCACCGAAGACCACTGAACTCCATAATGAACTTTACAAAACCAAAGAAGAACAGCAAATATTTTTGGTGTTTTCGAATTGGAAACAAGAACAAAAGGAAACAAGCAAACAAAGTAAAATCTTTTTGGATTTTCTTATAGCAAACCAACGATAGCAAATAAAGCAAAATAAAAGCAAGAAACCAAAATAAACAAATGGTAAAGAGAAAAAACAGAAATATTTTTGGTCTTTTTGTGTTTTAGGAAAGAAACAAAACAAAAACAAGAGAATGAAAACTAGAAGAGTCACATAAACACCAAGCAGCAGAAATTCGTCAAACTTGACAGCAGTGTAGTAATCGATTTTTAGGAAATTCTTCCGCTGCTCAGCTCGAAAAGTGTTCAACTAATGAAAGTTAGATAATAACCTGGGAAACATGCACAAAAATTGGCTTCGCAAAATAACGTTCTGGCTGTTTTTGAGAATTTTTTTGGTATCAGTCCAGAATCTGTTTTCAATCAGCACTTCCCCAAATATCATCTCCCTCTTATTAGAAAACCACTTTAAGAAGCTAAACAAGTATATACGAGTATCCAGCAACTATAATATGCAAAGAATGAGTGATGCCGGTATACCTCCCCCCAAGCTTAGGCTTTTGGCCTAAGTGGAGATCAATCCCACGGTGCCCATGAGGTAGCACCTCCGTAGTATGATGAAGAAGGATTATTACAGGGCAGAAAAATATTTTCAAACTTCTAAATAACTAAAGTATCTTGCAAAACAAGTAGTGCTACAGCAAGTAAAACAAGTGGAGGAAGAAGGAAATGTTGCTTAGCTCTTTTATGCATATAAAATGTATTTGTTAACAAGGTTGATAGTGTCTTGCCACCAAATAAATTTTACATGACATAAGAAGAAATAAACCTCAAATCAATCATGTTACCTTGTATTGAATTGATATGGATCCAATCATAATACTTTGATATCCTTGCTTAGGCTCATATATAGGACAATCAATAGTTCCCACTTTGATAGTTCTCACATTAGAAATTGTATTAACTCCACATACTTTATCAATCCTCTTGAGAAAATAAACGGTATGCTCCTTCTCATCGACATTGAAAGTAACTTTTCCTTTATTGCAATCAATAACAGCCCCTGCGGTGTTAAGAAAAGTTCTCCCAAGAATAATAGACATATTATCATCTTCAGGCATTTCCAACACAACAAAATCAGTTAATATTAAGCAATTATTAGTAACTTGAACAGGAACATCCTCGCATATACCAACAGGAATAGCAGTAGATTTATCAGCCATTTGCAAAGATATATCAGTCAGTATCAACTTATCCAAATAAAGTCTCTTATAAAGAGAGAAAGGCATAACACTAACACCCGCTCCTAAATCACATAGAGCAGTTCTAACATAATTATTCTTAATAGAACAAGGAATAGTCGGTATACCTGGATCGCCCAGTTTCTTTGGAACTTTCCCATTGAAAGAGTAATTAGCAAGCATAGTGGAAATCTCCTCATTAGAATTTTCCTTTTGTTAGAGACAATATCTTTCATATACTTTGAATAAGGAGGCAATTTAATAGCATCAGTCAAATGGATTTGCAGGAATAAAGGTTTCATCCAAGCACAAAATTTATTATAGTGTTCTTCTTCCTTTGATTTTAGTTTCTTAGCAGGAAAAGGCATTTGCTTTTGAACCCAAGGTTCTCTTTCATTACCATGTTTTTTAGCTATAAAATCTTCTTTAGTATACTTTTTATCTTTAGCATGCTTTTCAGGTTCTTCTTCAACCTCTTCTTTATCAGAAGCATCATTCTTATCATTATATTTATCATGTTCATTACCACTTTCAGTTTCAGCATCAGAAATAGAAATACTATAAGGATCATTAACAGGCTCAGAGGATTCTACAACAGTTTTATGTTTCTTTTTCTTTTTCTTAGAAGGAGCACTAGTTTCAGTTCGTTGAGAATCTTGTTCAACTCTTTTGGGATGCCCTTCGGGATATAGAGGATCCCGGGTAGAAACACCGCCTCTAGTTGTTACTTCATAAGCATGTTTTTCTTTAGAACTATTTTTTAACAAGTCATTTTGCACTTTAGTGAGTTGATCAATTTGAGTTTGAACCATATGAAAATGTTTAACAAGCATCTTAACATCATTGGAGGTTCTCTCCACAAGTACCATGCAATTCACTAATAGCTCGAGAATTTTCCATTAAATGATTCTCTACTCTCATATTGAAATTATTTTGCTTAACAATATAATTATCAAACTCATCTAAGCATTGAGCAGGAGGTTTTGAATACAGAATATCTTCCCTAGTAAAGCGTTCAAGAGAGTGTACCTCAATCATGGATGAAGGGGGAGTGATCTTACATAAATCTTCTATGGGAGGTAAATTCTTAACATCTTCGGATTTAATACCCTTCTCTTTAAGAGATTTCTTGGCTTCCCTCATATCTTCATCATTTAATTTAATCATACCCCTCTTCTTCAATATTGGTGTCGGGGTTGGTTCAGGTGTATACCAATCATCATGATTCCGGCCTATTCTAGCCAATAATTCTTCAGCGTCGTCTGGAGTTCTTTTCCTGAAAACACAACCAGCACAACTATCCAGGTATGCTCTAGACTCAATGGTTAGTCCACTATAAAATATATCAAGTAAATCATGCTTTTCCAAATCATGTCCAGGCCGAGCTCTAATAAGAGAGCAAAATCTCGCCCAAGCCTCAGGCAATTTCTCTCCATCTCCCTGGTCAAAATTATAAATTCTCTGCAAAGCAATATGTTGAGCACTAGCAGGAAAGTATTTCCGAAAGAAAACATCAAGCAAATCTCTTGGACTATCAATAGAATCAGGAGGCAAACTATTATACCAAGTTTTAGCATCATCCTTTAATGAGAAAGGAAACATTTTAGCAATAAAATAAGTACGCATCTTGACATCATCAGAAAACAAGCTACTCAAAGTAGAAAGTTCATTCATGTGTTCTACAGCACTTTCTTTTTCAGTACCACAAAAAGGTGTTTTCTCAACAATAGATATATGAGATAAATCAAGAGAAAAATCATAATCCTTATCCTTAATGTTTATAGGAGATGTGGCAAATTTAGGATCAGGAGACAGTTTATATCTAACAGTATGTTGTGCAAGAAGCTTTTTAATACTACTTGTACCAGTAGTAGCATTGCATTTATCAATAAATCATCATCAAGTTCTACATAATCTTCATCAAGATCATCACTAGAGTATTCAACAGACTCAGGTGAATTAACAGGTGTAGCAGCATTTTCATTAGGAGTTTCAGCATTTTAAATTTGTCTAGACCTAGCAATTGTAGCATCTAGAAAAGATCCTAACGAACCATCATTATCAAGCACAGCAGAAGCATCATCAAAATTATAAGAGGAATTTTCAGATCTAGCAGAAGTACTAGCATGTGAAGCTTGTGGTGGTGAAACAAGTTTATCTATCACAGATGGTGAATCAAGAGCAACGAGAGGTACTCAGAGTTGTACCTTTTCTTGTAGTGGATGGTAATATGGCGACTTTAGTATCGCGAGGTTTACCCATGATGGAGAATTTGCGGCGAACAATATCAATCCAAGTGAACTTGCAAATAAAGCTATGTTCCCCGGCAACGGCGCCAGAAAATAGTCTTGATGACCCACAAGTATAGGGGATCGCAACAGTCTTCGCGGGAAGTAAAACCCAATTTATTGATTCGACACAAGGGGAGACAAAGAATACTTGAAAGCCTTGACAGTGGAGTTGTCAATTCAGCTGCACCTGGAAACAGACTTGCTCGCAAGAGTTTATCAGTAGTAACAGTTTATAGCAGTAGCAGTAGTGAAATAATAGTAGCAGTGTAACAAAGACAGCAGTAGTGATTATAGTAAACAACATGATTAAAATACTGTAGGCACAGGGATGGATGACGGGCGTTGCATGGATGAGAGAAACTCATGTAACAATTAAAGTAGGGCATTTGCAGATAATAATAAAATGGTATGCAAGTACTAATCAATCAATAGGCATGTGTTCCATATTTAGTCGTACGTGCTCGCAATGAGAAACTTGCACAACATCTTTTGTCCTACCAGCCGGTGGCAGCTGGGCCTCTAGGGAATCTACTGGAAATTAAGGTACTCCTTTTAATAGAGCACCGTAGCAAAGCATTAACACTCCATGAACACATGTGATCCTCATATCACCGCCTTCCCCTTCGGTTGTCCCAATTTCTGTCACTTTGGGGCCTCGGGTTCCGGACAATAATACGTGTATACAACTTGCAGGTAAGATCATAAAGCAATGAATATCATCATGAATTGATAACATGTTTAGATCTGAGATCATGGCACTCGGGCCCTAGTGACAAGCATTAAACATAACAAGTTGCAACAATATCATAAAAGTACCAATTACGGACACTAGGCACTATGCCCTAACAATCTTATGCTATTACATGACCAATCTCATCCATTTGAAGCAAAAGAGCGCAACAAGCATAGAAAGATAATAATATCCAGTACTTTTAGTATTTGAAGCAAAAGAGCGCATCAAGAGGCAAATTCAAAACACATTTAAGCCTAACATGCTTCCTATGAAAAGGAATCTTGTAAATAAACAAATTCATGAAGCATGATGCAACAAGCATAGAAAGATAAAACAAGTGTAACTTCAAAAATTTCAGCATATAGAGAGGTGTTTTAGTAACATGAAAATTTCTACAACCATATTTTCCTCTCTCATAATAATATCCAGTAGCATCATGAGAAAACTCAACAATATAAGTATCACATAAAACATCTTTATTCACATGCATAAAAGTATCATTACCCTCCACATAAGCATAGTCAATTTTATTGGTAATAGTGGGAGCAAATTCAACAAAGTAGCTATCATTATTATTCTCATCATCAAATATAGGAGGCATATTGTAATCATAATCAAATTTATCCTCCATAACAAGCGGTACTAAAAGACTACTATCATTATAATCATCATAAATAGGAGGCAAAGTATCATCAAAGTAAATTTTCTCCTCAATGCTTGGGGGACTAAAAAGATCATGCTCATCAAAACCAGCTTCCCCAAGCTTAGAATTTTCTATATCATTAGCAACAATGGTATTCAAAGTGTTCATACTAATATGTTCCATGGGTTTTTTAATTTTCGCATCAAACCATCCATGTTTTAAATCAAGAAATAAAATAAGAAGCTCATTGTTGTCCATTATGCCAAACTAGTGTAAACAAGAAACAAAAAGATGCAATTGCAGGATCTAAAGGAAATAGCTTCGAGCACACACACACAATGGCGCCACAAAATTACTTTACCTGGGACCGGAGTATGAGTGCCTTTTACCTTTCCTCCCCGGCAACGGCGCTAGAAAATAGCTTGATGTCTACGGGAGCTTCTATTCTTGTAGACAGTGTTGGGCCTCCAAGAGCAGAGGTTTGTAGAACAGCAGCAAGTTTCCCTTAAGTGGATCACCCAAGGTTTATCGAACTCGGGGAGGAAGAGGTCAAAGATATCCCTCTCATGCAACCCTGCAACCACAAAGCAAGAAGTCTCTTGTGTCCCCAACACACCTAATAGGTGCACTAGTTCGGCGAAGAGATAGTGAAATACAGGTGGTATGAATAAGTATGAGCAGTAGTAACGGCACCAGAAAAGTGCTTGCCGGCGTGTAGTTGATGGTGGTAATATTGCGGACAATACGGATGCGATGAGAACGAGTAAACAAGCAGCGATAGCGATATTTAGGAACAAGGCCTAGGATCATACTTTCACTAGTGGACACTCTCAACTTTGATCACATAACAGAATAAATAGATAGATGCTAGACTCTACACTCTCTTGTTGGATGATGAACACCACTAACCGTGTAGGATTACACGAACCCTCGGTCCGGAGTTAACAAGCTCCACAATATTCGATATTCATGTTTAAATAACCTTAGAGTGCATGACAGATCAACACAACTAAACCAAGTACTAACATAGCATGCACACTGTCACCTTCACACTATGAAAGGAGGAATAGATCACATCAATACCATCATAGCAATAGTTAACTTCATAATCTGCAAGAGATCACAATCATAGCCTACGCCAAGTACTACACGATGCACACACTGTCACCATTACACCGTGCAGGAGGAATAAACTACTTTAATAACATCACTAGAGTAGCACACAGATATATTGTGATACAAAACACATTGCAATCATAAAGACATATAAATAAGCACTTCACTATGCCATTCATAACAGTGAATAAGTATTCGTGAAATATAGCCTAAGAGACCCACACGGTGCACACACTGTCACCTTTACACACGTGGGACAAGGAGTCTCCGGAGATCACATAAGTAAAACCCACTTGACTAGCATAATGACATCTAGATTACAAGCATCATCATATGAATCTCAATCATGTAAGGCAGCTCATGAGATTATTGTATTGAAGTACATAGGAGAGAGATTAACCACATAGCTACCGGTACAGCCCCGAGCCTCGATGGAGAACTACTCCCTCCTCATGGGAGACAGCAGCGTTGATGAAGATGGCGGTGGTGTCGATGGAGGAGCCTTCCGGGGGCACTTCCCCGTCCCGGCGGCGCGCCGGAACAGAGACTCCTGTCCCCCAGATCTTGGCTTCGCGATGGCGGCGGCTCTGGAAGGTTTCTCGTACCGTGGCTTTTCCGTATCGTGTTTTAGGTCAGGGACCTTTTTATAGGCGAAGAGGCGGAGTCGGAGAGGCGACGAGGCGGCGACACAACAGGGGGGCGCGGGCCCCCCCTTGGCCGCGCCAGGGTCATGTGTGGTGGGCCTGTGGCCCCCCTCTGGCGACTCTCGGGTGTTCTGGAAGCTTCGTGGAAAAATAGGATGCTGGGCCTTGATTTCGTCCGATTCCGAGAATATTTCCTTACTAGGATTTCTGGAACCAAAAACAGCAGAAAACAGGAACCGGCCCTTCGGCATCTCGTCAATAGGTTAGTTCCGGAAAACGCATAAATATGACATAAAGTATGCATAAAACATGTAGATATCATCAATAATGTGGCATGGAACATAAGAAATTATCGATACGTCGGAGACGTATCAGCATCCCCAAGCTCGGTTCTCGCTCGTCCGAGCGAGTAAACGATAACAAAGATAATTTCTGGAGTGACATGCCATCATAACCTTGATCATACTATTGTAAACATATGTAATGAATGCAGCGATCAAAACAATGGTAATGACATGAGTAAACAACTGAATCATAAAGCAAAGACTTTTCATGAATAGTACTTAAAGACAAGCATCAATAAGTCTTGCATAAGAGTTAACTCATAAAGCAATAAATCAAAGTAAAGGTATTGAAGCAACACAAAAGAAGATTAAGTTTCAGCGGTTGCTTTCAACTTATAACATGTATATCTCATGGATATTGTCAACATAGAGTAATATAACAAATGTAATATGCAAGTATGTAAGAATCAATGCACAGTTCACACAAGTGTTTGCTTCTTGAGGTGGAGAGAAATAGGTGAACTGACTCAACATAAAAGTAAAAGAAAGGCCCTTCGCAGAGGGAAGCATCGATTGCTATATTTGTGCTAGAGCTTTTATTTTGAAAACATAAAGAGAGCATAAAAGTGAAATTTTGAGAGGTGTTTGTTGTTGTCAACGAATGGTAGTGGGCACTCTAACCCCCTTGCCAGACAAACCTTCAAAGAGCGGCTCCCATGAATTATTTTTATTTTTGGGTGGCACTCCTTCCAACCTTTCTTTCACAAACCATGGCTAATCGAATCCTCGGGTGCCTGCCAACAATCTCATACCATGAAGGAGTGCCTTTTTATTTTAGTTTTATTATGATGACACTCCTCCCAACCTTTGCTTTCTCAAGCCATGGCTAACCGAATCCTTCGGGTGCCGTCCAACAATCACATACCATGGAGGAGTGTCTATTTAGGTTAATTAATTTGGGACTGGGAATCCCATTTCCAGCTCTTTTTGCAAAATTATTGGATAAGCGGATGAAGCCACTAGTCCATTGGTGAAAGTTGCCCAACAAGAATGAAAGATAAACTCCACATACTTCCTCATGAGCTATAAAACATTGACACAAATCAGAGGTGATAAATTTTGAATTATTTAAAGGTAGCACTCAAGCAATTTACTTTGGAATGGCGGAGAAATACCATGTAGTAGGTAGGTATGGTGGACACAAATGGCATAGTGGTTGGCTCAAGGATTTTGGATGCATGACAAGTATTCCCTCTCGATACAAGGTTTAGGCTAGCAAGGTTATTTGAAACAAACACAAGGATGAACCGGTGCAGCAAAACTCACATAAAAGACATATTGTAAACATTATAAGACTCTACACCGTCTTCCTTGTTGTTCAAAACTCAATACTAGATATTATCTAGACTTTAAAGAGACCAAATATGCAAACCAAATTTAGCAAGCTCTAGGTGTTTCTTCATTAATGGGTGCAAAGTATATGATGCAAGAGCTTAAACATGAGCACAACAATTGCCAAGTATCAAATTATTCAAGACATTTTAGAGTTACTACATGTAGCATTTCCCGATTCCAACCATATAACAATTTAACGAAGAAGATTCAACCTTCGCCATGAATACTAAGAGTAAAGCCTAGGGACATATTTGTCCATATGCAACAGCGGAGCGTGTCTCTCTCCCACACAATGAATGCTAGGATCCATTTATTCAAACAAAAACAAAAACAAAAACAAACCGACGCTCCAAGCAAAGCACATAAGATGTGACGGAATAAAAATATAGTTTCAGGGGAGGAACCTGATAATGTTGTCGATGAAGAAGGGGATGCCTTGGGCATCCCCAAGCTTAGACGCTTGAGTATTCTTGAAATATGCAGGGATGAACCACGGGGGCATCCCCAAGCTTAGACTCTTCACTCTTCTTGATCATAGTATATCATCCTCCTCTCTTGACCATTGAAAACTTCCTCCACACCAAACTCAAAGCAAACTCATTAGAGGGTTAGTGCATAATCAAAAACTCACATGTTCAGAGGTGACACAATCATTCTTAACACTTCTGGACATTGCCTAAAGCTACTGGAAGTCAATGGAACAAAGAAATCCATCCAACATAGCAAAAGAAGCAATGCGAAATAAAAGGCAGAATCTGTCAAAACAGAACAGTCCGTAAAGACGAATTTTATTGAGGCACCAGACTTTCTCAAATGAAAATGATCAAATTGAATGAAAGTTGCGTACATATCTGAGGATCACTCACGTAAATTGGCATAATTTTCTGAGTTACCTACAGGGGATTAGGTCCAGATTCGTTACAGCAAGAAATCTGTTTCTGCGCAGTAATCGAAATCTAGTATGAACCTTACTATCAAAGACTTTACTTGGCACAACAATGCGATAAAAATAAGATAAGGAGAGGTTGCTACAGTAGTAACAACTTCCAAGACTCAAATATAAAACAAAGTTACTGTAGCAAAATAAACACATGGGTTATCTCCCAAGAAGTTCTTTCTTTATAGCCATTATGATGGGCTCAGCAGTTTTAATGATGCACTCGCAAGAGATAGTATTTGAAGCAAAAGAGCGCATCAAGAGGCAAATTCAAAACACATTTAAGCCTAACATGCTTCCTATGAAAAGGAATCTTGTAAATAAACAAATTCATGAAGCATGATGCAACAAGCATAGAAAGATAAAACAAGTGTAACTTCAAAAATTTCAGCATATAGAGAGGTGTTTTAGTAACATGAAAATTTCTACAACCATATTTTCCTCTCTCATAATAATATCCAGTAGCATCATGAGCAAACTCAACAATATAAGTATCACATAAAACATCTTTATTCACATGCATAAAAGTATCATTACCCTCCACATAAGCATAGTCAATTTTATTGGTAATAGTGGGAGCAAATTCAACAAAGTAGCTATCATTATTATTCTCATCATCAAATATAGGAGGCATATTGTAATCATAATCAAATTTATCCTCCATAACAAGCGGTACTAAAAGACTACTATCATTATAATCATCATAAATAGGAGGCAAAGTATCATCAAAGTAAATTTTCTCCTCAATGCTTGGGGGACTAAAAAGATCATGCTCATCAAAACCAGCTTCCCCAAGCTCAGAATTTTCTATATCATTAGCAACAATGGTATTCAAAGTGTTCATACTAATATGTTCCATGGGTTTTTTAATTTTCGCATCAAACCATCCATGTTTTAAATCAGGAAATAAAATAAGAAGCTCATTGTTGTCCATTATGCCAAACTAGTGTAAACAAGAAACAAAAAGATGCAATTGCAGGATCTAAAGGAAATAGCTTCGAGCACACACACAATGGCGCCAGAAAAGTACTTTACCCGGGACCGGAGTATGAGTGCCTTTTACCTTTCCTCCCCGGCAACGGCGCCGTGAAAATAGCTTGATGTCTACGGGAGCTTCTATTCTTGTAGACGAGTGTTGGGCCTCCAAGAGCGAGAGGTTTGTAGAACAGCAGCAAGTTTCCCTTAAGTGGATCACCCTAGGTTTATCGAACTCAGGGAGGAAGAGGTCAAAGATATCCCTCTCATGCAACCCTGCAACCACAAAGCAAGAAGTCTCTTGTGTCCCCAACACACCTAATAGGTGCACTAGTTCGGCGAAGAGATAGTGAAATACAGGTGGTATGAATAAGTATGAGCAGTAGTAACGGCACCAGAAAAGTGCTTGCTGGCGTGTAGTTGATGGTGGTAATATTGCGGACAATACAGATGCAGTAGAACAGTAAACAAGCAGCGATAGCAGTATTTAGGAACAAGGCCTAGGGATCATACTTTCACTAGTGGACACTCTCAACTTTGGTCACATAACAGAATAAATAGATAGATGCTAGACTCTACACTCTCTTGTTGGATGATGAACACCACTAACTGTGTAGGATTACACGAACCCTCAATGCCGGAGTTAACAAGCTCCACAATATTCGATATTCATGTTTAAATAACCTTAGAGTGCATGACAGATCAACACAACTAAACCAAGTACTAACATAGCATGCACACTGTCACCTTCACACTATGAAAGGAGGAATAGATCACATCAATACCATCATAGCAATAGTTAACTTCATAATCTACAAGAGATCACAATCATAGCCTACGCCAAATACTACACGATGCACACACTGTCACCATTACACCGTGCAGGAGGAATAAACTACTTTAATAACATCACTAGAGTAGCACACAGATATATTGTGATACAAAACACATTGCAATCATAAAGAGATATAAATAAGCACTTCACTATGCCATTCATAACATTGAATAAGTATTCTGTGAAATATAGCCTAAGAGACCCACACGGTGCACACACTGTCACCTTTACACACGTGGGACAAGGAGTCTCCGGAGATCACATAAGTAAAACCCACTTGACTAGCATAATGACATCTAGATTACAAGCATCATCATATGAATCTTAATCATGTAAGGCAGCTCATGAGATTATTGTATTGAAGTACATAGGAGAGAGATTAACCACATAGCTACCGGTACAGCCCCGAGCCTCGATGGAGAACTACTCCCTCCTCATGGGAGACAAGCAGCGTTAATGAAGATGGCGGTGGTGTCGATGGAGGAGCCTTCCGAGGGCACTTCCCCGTCCCGGCGGCGTGCCGGAACGAGACTCCTGTCCCCCGGATCTTGGCTTCGCGATGGCGGCGGCTCCGGAAGGTTTCTCGTACCGTGGCTTTTCCGTATCGTGTTTTAGGTCGTGGACCTTTTTATAGGCGAAGAGGCGGAGTCGGAGAGGCGACGAGGCGGCGACACAACAGGGGGGCGCGGGCCCCCCCTTGGCCGCGCCAGGGTCATGTGTGGTGGGCCTGTGGCTCCCCTCTGGTGACTCTCGGGTGTTCTGGAAGCTTCGTGGAAAAATAGGATGCTGGGTCTTGATTTCGTCCGATTCCGAGAATATTTCCTTACTAGGATTTCTGGAACCAAAAACAGCAGAAAACAGAACTGGCCCTTCGGCATCTCGTCAATAGGTTAGTTCCGGAAAACGCATAAATATGACATAAAGTATGCATAAAACATGTAGATATCATCAATAATGTGGCATGGAACATAAGAAATTATCGATACGTCGGAGACGTATCAGTACTCTAGAAAGTTCCTATAGTAGTTTCCCTCAATTATATGTCACCAAATCAAATTTTATATTGTTTGTTGAAAAATTTTAGAAAATGGAGTGGAATAGTCATCAACTAAACCAACAAGAATTGGAGGTGCAACAAGTTATGAGAGTTAACCGCGAAGAGGGAGTATACCCCTCTTACTACCCGTGCGTTGATTTTATGAGGAGTGCAGGAATCCTGCGAGATGTTCAAAAACTGATTTCCAATGCAGGGTTGGAAAGTTTTGTTGTTGGTGAACCATACCAATATGCAAAACTGACCATGTCTGTGGTTCAGGATTTTGAATTCAATTGGTCTCAATCTAACCCCATGGTTCGATACAAAATTTATAATAAAATTGTCAACTTGCCATTTGATGATTTTTGTGCAGCAATTAGAGTGCCACAATGGGGATCATGCGAGAAGATAAGGGGATTGCCGCAGGAGATCTTGAGTCTCTACAAGATGATTTGTCATGGAAGAAGCTTCTCAGAGGATGGTGGTAAAATCAGTAGTATTCAACTCCCAGCTATTCGCTACTTTGCTTATTTCATCACCAAGTGCGTTCTTGCTAGAAAGAATGCAAGTAAGTTATCTATCCAGGATTTAGCTTTTCTAGCTGCTGCATTACAAGGTGATAGGACTTATAATTTGGGTGCTTTGATAGCCTATAGACTTGCTACTAACCGTGAGAAGGGCGGAATTTGTGGAGGTCTCATCGCCTCTCGTTTATTAGCTATGTATGGTGTAGAACCTCACCATCTTGATATTCAGCTCTCCATAGAGAAACTTGACATAGTCTCCATGATTAAGCATGAATTTATTTCTGATTTGTCTAATTTGAGTAACCTGTCTTACAAGATAACATTTTACAAGAAAACTTGGAGAACAACTAAGAAAACTGAAAAACTAGTAGGATTGCCTGCACCTGTTCTGTTTAACCTTGATTCCAGGAGGGATTGGTCAGTCACGGAAGGTGAATTGCATGCATACATAGAGGGAGATGGCCATCATGCAAGAGACGGCACGGAGGAGGCCGAGGAACACCTCGACTCGTCATCCGATGCAGCAAGTTCTTCGCATCAACATGTTGGGCATGAGGAGCCTTCACCCTTTTCTTCTGCACCGGGACCTTATTATGACTACGCCATGTATGATCCACCGGCGTGGAATGATACGTCCATAACGTATCTACTTTCTCGAACACTTTTGTTATTGTTTTGCCTCTAATTTGTGTATTTTGGATACAACTAACACGGACTAACGCTGTTTTCAGCAGAACTGTTCTGGTGTCTCGTTTTTTGTGCAGAAATCCAACTTTCAGGAAAAACCTCGGGATTTTGACGAAAGGGCCTATTTTCCTGCACATCGGCGGAGCCGTAAGGACAAGTAAGGTGGAGGCCCGAGGGCCCCACACCATATGGCGGCGCGGCCCGTGGGGGCCCGCGCGGCCATGTGGTGTGGCCCCTCGGCTGGCCTCCGACGCCCCCTTCGGACTACTTATTCGCCTCGACCTAAAAACGCACGGGGAGAAGTCGAAGTCGCCGTAAACCCTCCAGAACGCCGCCACATCGCGAAACTCCGTCTCAGGAGCCAGAAGTCTCCGTTCTGGCACTCCGCCGGGACGGGGAATTGGAGGAGATCATCACCGCCATCACCGCCAACGCCTCTCCATCAACCAGCCATGTTTCCCCCATCCATGTGTGAGTAATTCCCCCGCTGTAGGCCGAAGGGGATGGTAGGGATTGGATGAGATTGGTCATGTAATAGCATAAGATTGTTAGGGCATAGTGCCTAGTGTCCGTAGATGGTACTTTTATGATATTGTTGCAACTTGTTATGCTTAATGCTTGTCACTAGGGCCCGAGTGACATGATCTCAGATCTGAACATGTTATTGATTCATGAAGATATTCGTTGTTTATGATCTTACCCGCAAGTTGTATACACATGTCGCTGTCCGGAACCAATGGCCCCGAAGTGACGAAATCGGGACAACCGGAGGGAATGGTAGCGATGTGAGGATCACATGTGTTCACGGAGTGTTAATGCTTTGCTCCGGTACTCTATTAAAAGGAGTACCTTAATATCCAAGTAGTTTCCCTTGAGGCCCGGCTGCCACCGGCTGGTAGGACAAAAGATGTTGTGCAAGTTTCTCATTGCGAGCACGTACGACTATAATTGGAACACATGCCTATTGATTGATTAGTACTTGGACACCGTTTTATTATTATCCGCAAATGCCCTGCTATGATTGTTACATGAGTTTCTCTCATCCATGCAACGCCCGTCATCCGTCCCCGTGCCTACGGTATTTTAATCCTGCTGTTTACTAAAATCACTACTGCTGTCTTTGTTACTCCGTTGCCGTTATTTCACTATCGCTACTACTATAAAACTGTTACTACCGATAAACTCTTGCGAGCAAGTCTCGTTTCCGAGTGCAGCTGAATTGACAACTCCGTCGTTAAGGCTTTCAAGTATTCTTTGTCTCCCCTTGTGTCGAATCAATAAATTGGGTAATACTTCCCTCGAAGACTGTTGCGATCCCCTATACTTGTGGGTCATCAAGACTATTTTCTGGCGCCGTTGTCGGGGAGCATAGCTTTATTTGGAAGTTCACTTGGATTAATATTGTTCGCTGCAAATTCTCCATCATGGGTAAACCTCGCGATACTAAGGTCGCCATATTACCATCCACTACAAGAAAAGGTACAACTCTGAGTACCTCTCGCTGCTCTTGATTCACCATCCGTGATTGATAAACTTGTTTCACCACCACATGCTTCAAATACTCGGTACTTCGCTGAATCTGAAAACTCTCATAATACCGATAATATGTCCGTCTGTGCTTGATGATAGTGGTTCATTGGGAACTTTTCTAGATGCTAAAATTGCTAGGTCTAGACAGATTGAAAATGCTGAAACTCCTGATGTTACTACACCTGTTAATTCACCGGAACTTGAATACTCTAGTGATGATCTTGATGAAGATTATGTGGAACTTGATGATAATTTTATTGAAAAATGCCATGCTACTACTGATGCAAGAAAAATTAAAAAGTTGCTTGCAGAACATACCGTTAGATATAAACCTGTCTCCCGATCCTAAATTTGCCACATCTCCTATAAACATTAGGGATAAAGATTATGATTTTTCTCTTGATCTATCTCATATAGCTATTGTTGAGAAAACACCTTTTTGTGGTACTGAAAAAGAAAGTGCTGTTGAACACATGACTGAGTTATCCACTTTGAGTAGCTTGTTTTCTGATGATGTTAAGAAGCGTACTTACTTTGTTGCTAAAATCTTTCCGTTCTCATTAAAGGATGACGCTAAAACTTGGTATAATAGTTTGCCACCTAGTTCTATTAAAAGTCCAAAAGAATTGCTTGTCGTTTTCTTCTGGAAATACTTTCCTGCTAGTGCTCAACATGCTGCTTTGCAGAGAGTTTATAATTTTGATCAGGGAGATGAAGAGAAATTGCCTGAGGCTTGGGCGAGATTTTGCTCTCTTATTAGAGCTCTGCTCGACCATGATTTAGAAAAGCATGATTTACTTGATATATTTTATAGTGGACTAACCATTGAGTCTAGGGCATACCTGGATAGTTGTGCTGGTTGTGTTTTCAGGAAAAGAACTCCGGACGACGCTCGAAGAATTATTGGCTAAAATAGACCGGAATTATGATGATTGGACTACGCTCGAACCAACTCCAACGCCAATAGTGAAGAAGAGGGGTTTAATTAAATTGATTGATGAAGATATGAGGGAAGCCAAGAAGTCTCTCAAGGAGAAAGGTATTAAATCGAAGATGTGAAGAATCTACCTCCTATAGAAGATATATGTGAGATAATTCCCCCTTCATCCATGATTGAGGTAAACTCCCTTCAACGCTTTACTAGGGAAGATATTCCGTATTCAAAACCTCCTGCGCAATGCTTAGATGAGTTTGATAATTATATTGTTAAGCAAGAAAAAATTAATATGAGAATAGAGAATCATCTAATGGAAAACTCTCAAGCTATTAGTGAATTGCATGATATTGTGGAGAGAACCTCCAATGATGTTAAGATGCTTGTTAAACATTTTCATATGGTTCAAACTCAAATTGATCAACTCACTAAAGTGCAAAATGACTTGTTAGGAAATAATGCTAAAGAAAAACATGCTTATGAAGTAACAACTAGAGGTGGTGTCTCTACCCGGGATCCTCTATATCCTGAAGGGCATCCCAAAAGAATTGAACAAGATTCTCAACGCATTGAACCTAGAGCTCCATCTAAGAAAAAGAAGAAGAAACATAAAAATGTTGTAGAATCCTCTGAACCTGCTAATGATCCTAATAGTATTTCTATTTCTGATGCTGAAACTGAAAGTGGTAATGAACATGATAAAGATAATGATAAGAATGATACTCCTGATAAAGAAGAGGTTGAAAAAGAACCTGAAAAGCATGCTAAAAATAAAAAGTATACTAAAGAAGATTTTATTACTCGAGAAACATGGTAATGAAAGAGAACCTTGGGTGCAAAAGCCAATGCCTTTTCCCTGCTAAGAAACTAAAATCAAAGGAAGAGGAACACTATAATAAATTCCGTGATTGGATGAAACCTTTATTCTTGCAAATCCCTTTGACCGATGCTATTAAATTGCCTCCTTATTCAAAGTATATGAAAGATATTGTTACTAACAAAAGGAAAATCCCCAATGAGGAAATTTCCACTATGCTTGCTAATTACTCTTTCAATGGCAAAGTTCCAAAGAAGTTGGGCGACCCAGGTATACCTACTATTCCTTGTTCTATTAAAAATAACTATGTTAAAACTGCTCTATGTGACTTGGCGCCGGTGTTAGTGTTATGCCTTTTTCTCTTTATAAGAGGCTTTACTTAGATAAGTTGATACCTACTGATATATCTTTGCAAATGGCTGATAAATCTACTGCTATTCCTGTTGGTATATGTGAGGATGTTCCTGTTCAAGTTACTAATAACTGCTTGATATTAACTGATTTTGTTGTGTTGGAAATGCCCGAAGATGATAATATGTCTATTATTCTTGGGAGACCTTTTCTTAACACCGCAGGGGCTGTTATTGATTGCAATAAAGGAAAGGTTACTTTCAATGTTGATGATAAGGAACACACCGTCTATTTCCCCAAGAGAATTGAAAGAGCATGCGGAGTTAATACTATCTCTCATGTGAGAACTATCAAAGTGGGAACCATCGATTGTCCTATATATGAGCCTAAAGAAGAATATCAAACTCTTGTGATTGGATCCATATCAATACAATTCAAGGTAACATGATTGATTTGAGGTTTATTTCTTCATATGCTATGTAAAATTTATTTGGTGGCAAGACTTGATCAACCTTGTTAACAAATACCTTTTATATGCATAGAGGAGGTAAACAACATCTCTTTCTTCCTCCACTTGCTTTAGTTGCTGTAGCATTTTTGATTTGCAAAGTTTCTTAGTTGATTTGAGATTTCAAAAATTTTCCTGGCCAGTAATAATAAACTTAATACCCAGAAAATGTGCATTTTTCAAAGTTTTCAAAAATTCGCGAAAATTACACCGTTGGTCCTATTTTTCGACGAGGCACTGGGAGCACCGAGAGGATGACCTGTGGGGCACCACAGGGTGCCACACAACAGGCCGGCGCGGCCAAGGAGGTGGGCGCGCCACCATGTGGTGTGGGCCCCTCCTTGCCCCACTATCTCATCTCTTTCTCCCAAGCATCTTCTCTCTCCCGAAAAACTCGAACCAACTTTCTCTCACTCGCGTTTTTGCTCAAGAGCTCAGGATTTTTCGATCTCTTTGCTCAGCCTGGATTTCTGTTTGAAATTTGGCACATTTGCTCTCCGGTATGTGACTCCTTCGATTTTCCAAATAGAATTTTGTTTGGTTGAGTATATCTTGAATATTTTGCTGCTATAGGTAACATGTTTAGTGAGCTTGCATGCTTGTTCTAAGTGGTAGAAACTAGTTTTGATGCATGATTAGTACTCTAGCAAGTTCCTATGGTAGTTTCCCTCAATTATATGTCACCAAATCAAGTTTTATATTGTTTGTTGAAAATTTCAGAAAATGAAGAAGTTCAAATTTGGAGAATTGTTCAGGAAAGGAACAACCAGCACCGGGAGGCCTTCTAGGACCGCCACCCAAATTAGGCGGTCGTACAATGAGGACATCATCGCGCCTAGCTTCGCGCCCGAAGAGGACAATGGGGCTCCTAATGCCTCATCCTTCCCATGTTATGATTTTCTGACAAATGCAGGGATATTGGATGATTTCTTCACCCTTGTCAACAGGGCGGGCTTAACCACCTACGTTGGAGATGAAAGGGAGCAATACCACATGCTCACGAAAATTTTTGTCGAGAGCTTCAAGTTCCAAAACACGGAATATAATCCGACGAGCTTGCATTCAAGATCTATGGTACTCCCGTTACTATGGAATTGGAAGAATTTTGTCGTGCATTGGATATTGCCCCTGTAGGTACAGCAAGGAGGATCGATAACAACCCTCGGGACTTGTTGGAGCTTTATCGAGGGATCACCAATGATGATCTGTCGCACCATTCAGCGGGGCAAGATAAGGAACATTCAACTCCCCGCCATTAAATATTTTGCATATTACGTTGCCACTAGCATACTTGGTAGGGAGAACACTAGCAATATTTCTACTTACCATCTTGCTTTCTTGAATATTGCACTTCATCGGACGGACATCTTATCATCTTGGTTCTCTTATTGCTCGCCGCTTGTCTACCAAGGGGCCTATTTTTGGAGGAACTATTGCACTGGCGCATTTTAACACATTTAGAGCTTCCTATTGATCCTAATGATGTGCCATTAACCCCTAGGAGGCTTGATATCATTGCTATGAAAAGCCATCAATTTGTTACCACCGAGTCTACTTTAGATAATATGGCCTATAGAATGTTGTTTGCCGACGGGGATGAGAAAGAAATCCCTCTTCCCCAACCAGGTTTGTTTGATATTGACGAGGCAACCATGGTCGCGCACTAAGGAGGAGGTGGATGAACATATGAAGATACAAGATTTCCACCAGCAGCATGACTCCGAGGACGCCGAGCCCTCCTACGATTACACCGTCACGTATCCGGGTGCTTCTTCTAGCACATACCCGGAATATGATCCATCTTCGTCGTACCACGGAGACACTACCTCATGGTCTCGATGGGGTTGAACTCCACTTAGGCCAAAAGCCTAAGCTTGGGGGGAGGTATACCGGCATCACTCATTCTTTGAATATTATGATTGCTGGATACTTGTATATACTTGTTTAGTCTCTTTGAGTGATTTTCTAATGGGAGGAAGATGATATTTGGGGAAGTGCTGCCTGAAAACAGATTCTGGGCTGTTACCGTAAAAATTCGTGCGCACAGCCAGAACGTTATTTTGCGAAGCCAATTTTTGTGCATGTTCCCCAGGTTGTTGTCTAACTTCCATTAGTTGAACACTTTTTGAACTGAGCAACGTAAGATTTTTGTAAAAATCGATTTCTGTACTGCTGTCAGGTTTTGGCAGATTTCTGCCATCTCGCTTTTCTGTGTTTCTTTTAGTTTGCTATTTCTTGTTTCCACTTTGTTTCTTTCCCAAAACACAAAAAGACCAAAAATATTTCTGTTGTTTCTCTTCACCATTTGTTTATCTTGGTTTCTTGCATTTGTTTCGCTTTATTTGCTATGGCTAGTTTGCTATAAGAAAACCCAAAAAGATTTTGCTTTGTTTGCTTGTTTTCTTTTGTTCTTGTTCTCAAATTCGAAAACACCAAAAATATTTGCTGTTCTTCTTTGGTTTGTAAAGTTCATCATGAGTTCAATGGTCTTCGGTGGCTGGAGCGTGGTTTTCATTTCATATTATCCAAGCTACACAAGTGAAAAGGCAATAATGACGATCTACGACAATCTGATTGTGGTGAGAGGCTGGTATGAACTCTATTTGTTTTCATTTTTGTACATATACTCATCCATGTGAGCATGCTTAGTTGGTTCATGTGAGGTATATGTCATTTAGGAAAGTCTAGTAGTTCATGATCTCTCATGATTAGCTCCAATCTATTAATATGAGTAGCATGTCATGGATGTTTGCTTGCATTGTTTTATTCATAAGTAAATATGGCATTGTGGTATCCTCCTCTGAATAATTCATTTATATCGACTTGGCACATGCTCATGCATGCATATGACTGAACAAGAGTCAATTAAGCCTCAATGATTTACATTGCTTCACAGTTCTTGTATCACTTTTATGCCTCAGTTAATTTATTTTGCCGCAAGCATGATTATGACAGTTACTGCTCTCTTGATTTGTCGCTCCCTAGTCTTTTGCTAGCCTTCACTTGTACTGAGCGGGATCGCTGCTCGTGCCTCCAAACACATAAAAACCAAGTTATTCCAGAGTGTCCACCATAAATACCTATGCATGGCATTTCAAACCATTCCAAGTAAATTCTCATGCGCTACCTTTAAAATCTTCAAAATGCTTCTCAATTTGTGTTAATGTTTCATAGCTCATGAGGAAGTATGTGGTGTTTAGCTTTCAACCTTGTCATTTACTTTTGACGGACTCTCATATGGACTAGTGGCACATCCGCTTATCCAATAATTTTGCAAAAAGAGCCGGCAATGGGATTCCCGATCCCGAATTAATTAACTTAAATAGACACTCCTCCATGGTTTGTGATTGTTGGACGGCACCCGAAGGATTCGGTTAGCCATGGCTTGTGTAAGCAAAGGTTGGGGGGAGTGTCATCATCATAATAAAACTAAACTAAAAAAGCACTCCTTCATGGTATGTGATTGTTGGCAGGCACCCGAGGATTCGGTTAGCCATGGTTTGTGTAAGAAAGGTTGGAAGGAGTGCCACATAAACATGCAAATAATTCATGGGAGCCGCTCTTGAAAGTCCGGTTGGCGAGGTAGTTGGTGTACCCATTACCATTCGTTGACAACAACAAACACCTCTCAAAATAATTTTACTCCTCGCTTTACAAATGAAAAACTCTAGCGCATGTTAATCCTCGCTTCCCTCTCGCGAAGGGTCAATCTTTTACTTTTATGTTGTGTCTCCATCCTTTCTTTGAGCACTTTCTTGAGAGCACAACTGTCATTCTTAGTATAATATGCTTGTCTCAAAATATGATTGATTGTGGTATAACTTTGATGCTTTTATCTTTGACAATCACTACTTCTAGTCTTTCTATGAACTCCAGAGGTGCCCGGGCATTTATGTTTTGCCAATCAAATACGAGCAAGCGAGATACCACTTTATCATACTCTCTTATGAACATTGCAATCCTGATTATATACATAATTCATGATGCTTATTATTAATTGTTGGTACCTCTTCATGATTGACATAGCTGTTAGATGATCTTATTTGCATGTATCTTATTATGAACTGCTTAAGTATTAGCCATATCATGAGAATATATACATCATATGAACAAATGTGTTCGTGAAAGTTCTTTTATCGCTCAGTTGTTAACTGAATTGCTTGAGGACAAGCAATAAGCTAAGCTTGGGGGGAGTTGATACGTCCAAAACGTATCTACTTTACCGAACACTTTTGCTATTGTTTTGCCTCTATTTTGTGTATTTTGGATACAACTAACACGGACTAACGCTGTTTTCAGCAGAACTGTTCTGGTGTCTCGTTTTTGTGCAGAAATCCAACTTTCAGGAAAAACCTCGGGATTTTGACGAAAGGGCCTATTTTCCTGCAATGCGGCGGAGCCGAAGGACAAGTAAGGTGGAGGCCCGAGGGCCCCACACCATATGGCGGCGCGGCCCAGGGGGGGCCCGCGCGGCCATGTGGTGTGGCCCCCTCGGCTGGCCTCCGACGCCCCCTTCGGACTACTTATTCGCCTCGACCTAAAAACGCACGGGGAGAAGTCGAAGTCGCCAGAAACCCTCCAGAACGCCGCCACATCGCGAAACTCCGTCTCGGGAGCCAGAAGTCTCCGTTCTGGCACTCCGCCGGGACGGGGAATTGGAGGAGATCATCACCGCCATCACCGCCAACGCCTCTCCATCAACCAGCCATGTTTCCCCATCCATGTGTGAGTAATTCCCCCGATGTAGGCCGAAGGGGATGGTAGGGATTGGATGAGATTGGTCATGTAATAGCATAAGATTGTTAGGGCATAGTGCCTAGTGTCCGTAGATGGTACTTTTATGATATTGTTGCAACTTGTTATGCTTAATGCTTGTCACTAGGGCCCGAGAGCCATGATCTCAGATCTGAACATGTTATTGATTCATGAAGATATTCGTTGTTTATGATCTTACCTGCAAGTTGTATACACATGTCGCTGTCCGGAACCAATGGCCCCGAAGTGACAGAAATCGGGACAACCGGAGGGAATGGTAGCGATGTGAGGATCACATGTGTTCACGGAGTGTTAATGCTTTGCTCCGGTACTCTATTAAAAGGAGTACCTTAATATCCGATAGTTTCCCTTGAGGCCCGGCTGCCACCGGCTGGTAGGACAAAAGATGTTGTGCAAGTTTCTCATTGCGAGCACGTACGACTATAATTGGAACACATGCCTATTGATTGATTAGTACTTGGACACCGTTTTATTATTATCCGCAAATGCCCTGCTATGATTGTTACATGAGTTTCTCTCATCCATGCAACGCCCGTCATCCGTCCCCGTGCCTACGTATTTTAATCCTGCTGTTTACTAAAATCACTACTGCTGTCTTTGTTACTCTGCTGCTCGTTATTTCACTCATCGCTACTACTATAAAGCTGTTACTATCGATAAACTCTTGCGAGCAAGTCTCGTTTCCAGGTGCAGCTGAATTGACAACTCCGCTGTTAAGGCTTTCAAATATTCTTTGTCTCCCCTTGTGTCGAATCAATAAATTGGGTAATACTTCCCTCGAAGACTGTTGCGATCCCCTATACTTGTGGGTCATCATGGAACCCTGACCCTCGCTGGGGTTGATCTCCACTTAGGCCAAAAGCCTAAGCTTGGGGGGAGGTATACCTGCATCACTCATTCTTTGCATATTATAGTTGCTGGATACTCGTATATACTTGTTTAGCTTCTTAAAGTGGTTTTCTAATAAGAGGGAGATGATATTTGGGGAAGTGCTGATTGAAAACAGATTCAGGACTGATACCAAAAAAATTCACAAAAACAGCCAGGATGTTATTTTGCGAAGCCAATTTTTGTGAATGTTCCCCAGGTTATTATCTAACTTTCATTAGTTGAACACTTTTCGAGCTGAGCAGCGGAATAATTTCTTAAAAATCGATTACTGCACTGCTGTCAAGTTTGACGAATTTCTGCTGCTTTGTGTTTATGTGACTCTTCTAGTTTTCATTCTCTTGTTTTTGCTTTGTTTCTTTCCTAAAACACAAAAATACCAAAAATATTTATGTTCTTTCTCTTTACCATTTGTTTATTTTGGTTTCTAGCTTTTATTTTGCTTTGCTTGCTATCGTTGGTTTGCTATAAGAAAATCCAAAAAGATTTTGCTTTGTTTGCTTGTTTCCTTTTGCTCTTGTTTCCAATTCGAAAACACCAAAAATATTTGCTGTTCTTCTTTGGTTTTGTAAAGTTCATTATGGATTTCAGTGGTCTTCGGTGGCTGGAGCTTGGTTTTCATTCCATATTATTCAAGCTACACAAGTGAAAAGCAATGATGACGATCTACGACAATTCGACTGTGGTGAGAGGCTGGTATGAACTCTATTTGTTTTCATTTTTGTACATATACTCATCCATGTGAGCATGCTTAGTTGGTTCATGTGAGGTATATGTCATTTAAGAAAGTCTAGTAGTTCATGATCTCTCATGTTTAGCTCCAATTTATTAATATGAGTAGCATGTCATAAATATTTGCTTGCATTGTTTTATTCATAGATAGATATGACATTGTGGTATCCTCCTCTGAATAATTCACTTGAATCAACTTGGCACATGCTCACGCATGCATATGACTGAACAAATGTCAATTAAGCCTCGATGATCTACTTACCTCAGAGTTCTTGTATCACTTTTATGCTTCCGTTAATTTATTTTGTCGCAAGCATGATTATGACAGTTTCTGCTCTCTTGATTGTCGCTTCCCACTCTATTGCTAGCCTTCACTAGTACTGAGCGGGAACGCTGCTCGTGCTTCCAAACCCCTGAAAACCAAGTTATTCCAGAGTGTCCACCATAAATACCTATGCATGGCATTTCAAACCATTCCAAGTAAATTCTCATGTGCTACCTTTAAACCTTCAAAATACTTCTAATTTGTGTTGATGTTTTATAGCTCATGAGGAAATATGTGGTGTTTATCTTTCAATCTTGTCATTTACTCCTGACGGACTTTCATAATGGACTAGTGGCACATCCGCTTATCCAATAATTTTGCAAAAAGAGCTGGCAACGGGGTTCCCAGCCCCAATTAATCAACTTTCATTAATAATTCTCTTCACATGTTTTGCCCTAATTTATCAGTAAGCAACTTAAATTGCAAATAGACACTCCTCCATGGTATGTGATGGATGGAAGGCACCCGAGGATTCGGTTAGCCATGGCTTGTGTAAGCAAAGGTTGGGGGGAGTGTCATCCATAATAAAACTAAAGTACGTGTGTAAACAAAAGAGAAGAGGGATGATTTACCTTGCTGGTAGAGATAACGTCCTTCATGGGAGCCGCTCTTGAAAGTCTGGTTGACGAGGTAGTTAGAGTACGCACTATCATTCGTTGACAACAACAAACACCTCTCAAAATAATTTTACTCCTGTTTTACAAATGAAAAGCTCAAGCACATGTTAATCCTTGCTTCCCTCTGCGAAGGGTCAATCTTTTACTTTTACATTGAGTCTCCATCCTTTCTTTGAGCACTTTCTTGAGAGCACAACTGTTATTCTTAGTATAATATGCTTGTCCCAAAATGTGATTAACTGTGGTATAACTTTGATGCTTTTATCTTTGATAATCTCTACTTCCAATCTTTCCATGAACTTCAAAGGTGCCCGAGCATTTATGTTTTACTGTACAAATACGGGCAAGCGAGGTACCACTTTATCATATCCTTTTATGAACATTGCAATCCTGCTGATAGACATGATTCATGATGCTTATTGTTAATTTGTTGGTACCTTTTCCATGATTGACATAGCTGTTAGATGATTTTATTTGCATGTATCTTATTATGAATTGCTTAAGTACTTGCCATATCATGAGAATATTTACATCATATGAACAAATGTGTTCGTGAAAGTTCTTTTATCGCACTCGGTTGTTAACCGAATTGCTTGAGGACAAGCAATAAGCTAAGCTTGGGGGAGTTGATACGTCCAAAACGTATCTACTTTCCCGAACACTTTTGCTATTGTTTTGCCTCTAATTTGTGTATTTTGGATACAACTAACACGGACTAACGCTGTTTTCAGCAGAATTGCTCTGGTGTCTCGTTTTTGTGCAGAAATTCAAATTTCAGGAAAATCCTCGGAATTTATGTCGAAAGGCTTATTTTTCCAGAAGAATCACGGAGCCAGAAGGGCAGGCCTGGGGGAGGCCCAGGCCCCCCATACACTAGGCCGACGCGGCCTGTAGGGGGCACGCCGCCCTACTGTGTGGTCGCCTCGGCCAGCCTCCGACGCCCCCTTTTCGACTACTTAAGGATTTCGATCTAAAAACGCGAGACGAGAAGTCGAAGTCGCCAGAAACCATCCAGTACGCCGCCACCGTCGCGAAACTCCGTCTCGGGACCAGAAACTCCGTTCTGGCACTCCGCCGGGACGGGGAATTGGAGGAGATCATCGCCATCATCACCACCGACGCCTCTCCATCGACCAGCCATGTTTCCCCCATCCATGTGTGAGTAATTCCCCCGCTGTAGGCTGAAGGGGATGGTAGGGATTGGATGAGATTGGTCATGTAATAGCATAAGATTGTTAGGGCATAGTGCCTAGTGTCCGTAATTGGTACTTTTATGATATTGTTGCAACTTTTTATGCTTAATGCTTGTCACTAGGGCCCGAGTGCCATGATCTCAGATCTGAACATGTTATCAATTCATGATGATATTCATTGCTTTATGATCTTACCTGCAAGTTGTATACACGTATTGTTGTCCGAAACCCGAGGCCCCAAAGTGACAGAAATTGGGAAACCGAAGGGGAAGGCGATGATATGAGGATCACATGTGTTCACGGAGTGTTAATGCTTTGCTCCGGTGCTCTATTAAAAGGAGTACCTTAATTTCCAGTAGATTCCCTAGAGGCCCGGCTGCCACCGGCTGGTAGGACAAAAGATGTTGTGCAAGTTTCTCATTGCGAGCACGTACGACTAAATATGGAACACATGCCTATTGATTGATTAGTACTTGGATACCGTTTTATTATTATCTCGCAAATGCCCTACTTTGATTGTTACATGAGTTTCTCTCATCCATGCAACGCCCATCATCCATCCCCGTGCCTACGGTATTTTAATCCTCGCTGTTTACTATAATCACTACTCGCTGTCTTTGTTACACTCGCTGTCGTTATTTCACTATCGCTATCGCTATAAACCGTTACTACTCGATAAACTCTTGCGAGCAAGTCTGTTTCCAGGTGCAGCTGAATTGACAACTCCTCTGTTAAGGCTTTCAAGTATTCTTTGTCTCCCCTTGTGTCGAATCAATAAATTGGGTTTTACTTCCCGCGAAGACTGTTGCGATCCCCTATACTTGTGGGTCATCAGGTAGCGAAGCTCCGGGAATCAAGTCGATTTCATGCTCAATACCTCGCAATGGTGGAAGTCCTGCGGGTACCTCATCCGGAAACACGTCGCCAAATTCCTGCAAAACATTAGAAACACCAAGAGGAAGAGGGGTCATGTCGTTAGAAACCAAAACCGTACCTCCGTACAAGAGCACAAGAGGCATGGCTGTAGGATCCTCGCTAAATTCTCTCATGTCTTCTTTGGTGGCTAATGAGACTAAGGAATTCACTCTCTCACTTTTTGTTATATCACTCACGACATTACAATTCTCTCGCCTATCAAAAGAAGCATCCTCCAAGTTTACTTCAACTTTCTGACGAGATTCATTGACAATTTGTTGTGGTGACATAGGCTGTAAGTTAATTTTCTTGCCCTTGAACTCCAAGTGATATGTATTGGCACGGCCATTGTGTTGCACAGAACGGTCATAGAGCCAAGGCCGACCCAATAGTATGTGACACACCGTCATAGGAACCACATCAAAATCAATGCAATCCTTATACGGTCCAATAGCAAATTCAACACGCACCATGTGGTTTACCTTCATCTCTCCATTTTCGCTCAACCACTGAATATAGTATGGATGCGGGTGAGGTAGATACTTCAATTTTAGCTTGGTACACAACTCTTTGCTTGCTAAATTGCGGCAACTCCCGCCATTAATAATGACCTTGCAAGCCTTGTCAGGACCAACTAAAGCCTTTGTTTGGAACAAATTGTAGCGTTGAGTAGATGCACTAGGCAACACATTAAGAGCACGCTGCGACACAACAATGGTGCGAGCATCAGACGGATATGCATCTTCACCATCAGTGTCATAGTCATCATCGTCTGGAGCATTAGGATCAACATCTTCTCCAGTCTCATACTCATTGTCCTCATTGATAATCATAACTTTACGGTTAGGACAATCTCTCTTAAAGTGACCTTTGCCACCACATGTATGACAAGCCATATCACGGTTACGCGCAGTAGACATGTTAGAACCACTCATACTTGCAGCAGATTCGGACTTCTTTGCGTTAGACGCATTGGAGACCGGCTTGCTAGGCGGAGTAGAGTACGGTGCAGAGCGCGTCGATGGTGCTGGCACCGTAGATGGGGGCGCGCGGGGTATAAAACGCCAAGCTCCCGTAGTACGACCTTTGACCTTTGCTTCGTCAGCCAACTGTGATTCGATTTCTCTTGCATGATGTAACAATTGATTCATATTGGTGTAACTGTAGTGACGAACAATGCCTTTGATATCATACTTTAAACCGTTGAGGAAACGCTGCATTGTCATCTTGAGAGACTCACGGATACGGCCACGCTGCATAAGCATCTCCATCTCCATGTAGTATTCATCCACAGTCTTCACACCTTGCCTCAAAAGAGTCAGCTTATCAAATATATCCCGCAAGTAATTTGTAGGCACAAAGCGAGAATTTATTGCCTCCTTCATAGCACGCCATGTGCGTATAGGTTGCTCACCATCCTCATCTCGGTTACGAACAAATGCATCCCACCAACGCAATGCATAGCCATCAAATTCGGAAGAAGCAAGCTTTATCTTCCTATCTTCAGTATAATGTGGATGTAAGCTCCATAACTTTTCAATCTTGAGCTCCCAATTGAGGTATTCTTCAACATCAGCTCCTCCTTCAAACTTGGGTATCGAAAACTTGGGCTTACCCAATCCATCTTCCTCATCTTGTCCACGACCATTGCGGCCAAGTGGAGCCCAACCTCGAGGATGATTACCACGTGGCGCACCACGAGCATTGTGTGCGTCATCTTGAAGCTCAGGATCTTCGTCATCTTCTTGTTGTTGTTGTGTAGTCAAATTCTCAACAGCTAAGCGCAAATCAGCAAGACTGCGTTGTATATCCGTCATTTGATCTTTCATCGTAGTAACGGTCTCACATGTAGTATCCAACTTCTGGGAGATCGCTTGGACCGTCCCATTAAGCACCTCGTTCTGAGCGCGGAATTCACGTCGCATCTCATTACAAAGAGCCTCAAACTCCCTCCATGTGATAAGATCTGCAGCACTCTTGTTTTCCTGATTAAAAAGTTTGAAGAATGGTAAAACCGCATTAACTTTTGCATACGATGTCGAAAAAAACGTATAATATAGCAAAATCATCGTGGGAAAAAGTTACATCCGAATTCACCAGGGTTTACCCGGTTAGCCAATTTTTAGATTCTCAAAATTCCAAATGAAAATATGAAAGCAGGAAGATTTTAGTTTTTTCTAGAAATTTAGGATTTTATATATTTTTTTATTTTTCAAAATTAAAATTAATAATTGCATCCTGCATAAAGATTACACTCTGAAAATTATAAGTTTTTCAAAATTTCAGGTTTTAGGTTTGGCAAAAAAATTAAAAAATTGAAAATAATTAAAAATAATACAAATTATAAAGTTAATGTTTATTTATTTAGTCTAGATTATTATTATATCATTACTTTTGTTTATTAAAAGAATTATTTGAAATTCGAACAATAAAGAAATATGACATCTACCGATATGTTAATAGGATTGATATGATACTACTATCACATACATGCGCGCGGAGCACTTGGATACGGGATGGAAAGGAACTTGGAAGTTAAGCGTGCTAGTGCTAGAGTAGTGGGAGGATGGGTGACCGAGCGGGAAGTCTAAGCACGAGTAAATAATTAGACTAGAGATAAGGGTAGTTAGATACTAAACTTGTGAAATAACTAAAATAATAGAAATTCTGAAAAAAAGGAAAAAAGAGGGAGTGAAAAATAATTCGAAAAGAAATTACGGTAGCGGGGTTCTACCGTGGCAGCATTTTGGGATATTTTCCTGCCGCGGCAGACCCTTTAGACCCTTTAGCGCCGGTCCTCTCGCTCGGGCGCCCGACAGCCACCACGTGGTGCCCCTTTAGCATCGGTTCGCAACTGAACCGGTGCAAAAGGGGGGGGCCTTTTGCACCGGATGCTTTGCACCGGTTGGGCATCCGGTGCATATGACCCTTACCAACCGGTGCAAAAGCACCTTTTTCCACTAGTGTATATACGTTTTTGTAAGCGTCTAGGTCTTCTGTATAGTACCCCGATGTGAGTGAGAGCAGCGCGTTCTCTCGGATGCATTTGTTCCCTTTATCAATAGCCATATTAAACACTCCGATCCCGTCAGGGACATCATCATGGATGTTCGCACGAACTCTCTTAGAGCTTTTGGTTTGGTCATGTTGCACAAATTTGTTGAAGGGAGCAATTCGTAGTCGTATCGTAGAGGGAGTCCAGCGCCGAAACTAGCCCACACTGTGATTCGGAGCTGGATTCAATTTCAAAGCGCGTGGCGGGTTTTTGGTACTATATAAAGGACCGGCCGGGACGGCCTCAAAGGTAAGATCCTCGTCAGAAGTCAGAACCCATCGTTGGCTTGGACAGGCGGCGATGGACTCTGCATGTGCATCGGTGGAGATGAAGAGAGGCCAAGAGCCGTCGGCGGGCAAGCTTGACGCGGCGGTGTTGGAGAAGCCGTATCGGTGCGGCAGCTCCGAGCATCCCCGCTGGAAGCACGTCGCCGAATATGTGCCGTTGGCCGGGACGAAGCGAGCCTACGAGCAGCCCGAGGATGGCACTGAGGACAAGTTGGTAGACAAACGGTACAAGGGCAACTACTGGGAGGACCCTGCTTGCGCGAGGTCGCTGAAGCTCTGCGGCGGGACAATAGCCAAGCATGCCGCTGGAATCAATGAGTCCTACCGCTTCATGAAGGACTTCGCTGCGTCGCTATACACTGAGTAATTAGATTAGGTTGTTGAATTACGATCGATATCTCCAGCCCTGCGACCCTCTTCTGGCCTTCAATGTAAGCTCTGAATATTTCTATATCTCAGAGAGAAATAGGTTGACGTACTCTTAATAAAAGTATTTCATCAAAGTATTTATCTTGCTCCTAAGAAATAGGTGTATTTGGTGGGGTAGCAGAAATTTGTCGCCACACACACGGCGAAAACCGCTTTTTTCCACAAACTTTTTGTGAGTCAACATTGAATGTCCAAATGTACATCCGGAATTTTTCTTCAGAATCTTTTAACATTTTAGAATAAATTCAAAATGCAATTTTCTTAATAGGTGCGTTTAGACCTAGCTATGAGCCAAAACACCATGTCCAAACTAATCCGACTTATTTTTTGAGGAAGAAAAACAATTCTAAATTGAAGAAGAAAGAAGTTGTCAAAGAGATAAACACTGAACACCCATCTCTGTCTATGTTGATCGGTTAGAGATGCTCTGACGAGGGCTTAGTTACTCCTCCACCTCCTCCCCTCTCTCCAACTCAATTTGCTCGGTGCCTCGGGAGAAAGAAGGAAACATGTCGATCCAGAGATAAAACTTACATGGAAGTCAAAATATGATTATTATTTAAAGAGAAAACTTTAGTGTGCACTTGTAAATTCGCCATCCACAACATTTGGCTCCTCAGTTTTTGGTAATTCATTAAAGTTGTTACTCAAAGTATTGTTTCAATATGTAATTATTTTATTGGGCCACATGTTTAAATGGGACACGCCAATGTCCGGCCCACTTACCTTTCATTTGGCTGGTGCTATCAATCTCGCCAATGGTGGGAAGTAACAGCTCTGGAAACAAGCACTTGCACGCCGCGACTTGAATCGTCGAGTGGCCGGGAACTCCACTAAGCTTGATGAACAAGATTGGCTTCCCTATGAACTCCATGTTAGCTTCCGGAATATTGACATGGTCACACAACCCGAGGACCATGTAGACTACCATCATGTAGACCACTCACCGAGGACCATGAGAATGTGGACCACTTGGCGAGGGCGGTGGTGGTGGTGGAGGGTCAACACCGATAAGCCAGCGGTGCACTAACTATACATCGTCGTTGATGGGAGGTTGTGCCCCGTGTGCTCGGGGTGATGAACTAAGCGTTATTGAGAGGCTTGTTGTGAGATTCATATCGGGCCTGAATGGGTTTTGAATCACCAAGATTGATACAGCAACTTGAGTACTTCAAATGTAATTTCTTGCTATCTCTCTGTTTCAGTGGTATCTTGTATTACTAACAAATACATATTTTTTGGTAAAAAGTTCTTTATTACTTAAAGGGTTTAAGCATTACACCATGCCTCTACATAACTAAGCTCCACATAGCTCCTCAAATCGAACTATGACAAAAGATAGAAATAAAAAAGGCGCAATACAAGTAATTCTCAAAGGAACTGTACAGGCACGCAACGATGCAGGTTCAATCCAAAGATTACGCTGACATCCATGTTGGATATAAATACCCCTCCTAGTGTCTCAAACCGTCAAACGCATAAGAAAATAATCATTAAAAACATTATTGTTTCTAAATAGCTACAGCGGCCATATAACGGCAAGCGCTCATATCCTAATAAGTACTTTAAACATACTAGTGGTTGGGGCGCCCCTTGGGGCGCCTCCTCGCCGGAGTTGTGCGTTCCAATTCCACCGGATGAAAGATTGAAAGTAAAATACGCTTGATCTGACAAACAATTAATAGGAGCAGATGCATGTTTACTTTCCTTATTTTACAACTCTGATTGCACACTAAACTCTTCAGAGTTGTGTTCTGGCCCAAAACGGCACAATACATTCAGTTTTGAAAAGAAGCCAATGCCATGAGTAGACTTATCACTTTACATTGGCAATAAAATCATGAAAAATGCCTGGCCATTCTTTTATCTAATCTAGTACACGATGACTTAAAGCATGACCTAGACAAAACATGCTTGCATAAAAAAAAAACTTAGAAGGATAGCTGGACTAAGTTTTGAACTAATCTTGTCTTGCATATATACATATCTTGCTGTTGTAATCCTAATGAAATAGGCCTTTCATAGCTCCTCGTAGCAGTGATAGATGAAGCACATCACTGGGGAAACCGGAATGCATGCGTGTCTTGCACATGGATAGCAGTACTTCTGATACAGAGTATACATGCTATAAATTTCAGAGAATAACACGGCTGGAATTTCGCAAACTTACTTCTCTCAGATATAACAAAATTGCCTACTAAAGTTATTAAGATTGGTTGTATGCAGTTCCATAAAAGGGTTTCATGGAGAATGGCATTAGAATCGATTTATGTTTATTCCACAATGAAATCTCACAAAATGCAATATATTGCCATGGCAGGAGTAATGTAGACGACCAAGGTATTACAAGCAGCATCATGTGAATAGAAACTAAATGAGGTTACATAAGTAATTCTTACAAGCCATTTGCTTTGAAGGAGCTGCCAAACTCAAACTGGGTAAAATCTAGTAAGTTGACAAGGAGCTATAACTAAAAGAGCATGCCAGCATAGTTACTTACAAATACTTTGAATGCAAGCTTCAGTGCAGCCATATCAAAGATCTAGTAGCCTGAAGATTGCAGATATTTAGCCATTATAACAGTTCGACACTGAGATAAGAGTCATAAGACACACAACTGAATATTAGAAAGGAATACCTACCTAGCGACCATATTTTGGACTTGGAACCATATGAAATATCCACAAGAAGTTCAAGGCAACATTTAACCGGGAGTTCCTAAACTTAGAACGAAAAACACCTAAGAGTAGAGCAAGAAGAGCATAAAGCCAAAATTTAACCAGCGCAGAATCATCTATTTCAGACAACAAAATTCCAAACAGAAGATATTGTCATCAGCAATTTTAAGTAGTTCATAGTCCATGTATTTTTCTCATTGATATTACAGAGCATACTTACCAAGCAATATATTTTTGTCCTTTGTAAGAAATAAGAAATATATTTAAACATCGAAAACAGTACAATACAATACAATACATGGTGATTAACCGGCTGCTAAACTGCTTTTTCAGTAGGATACAAATAAAGGTTATGGGTATAGCAACCTTCACATAGCGAAGGACATGATTAGCATGCAAGTAGTCAAGTTCTATTAGGAGCTGCACAAAGCATACACAGAGTTTCTGCTCGCAGAAAGTGGACACAACAAGGAGTCAAAGTTTTCAATAATCAGAAATTGCAGGAACATCACATATTACAGACAAACTAACCACCTCTTCTAGGAAGTGGTTGGGCGTTAGACCTTTTAATGGCCTCTAATCTATACAATGAAGCAAAAATAACCACAATTTCATTACGGTTCAAATACAACTGAGAGCTTACTTCACAAGCTACATAGATGTCTCCTCCCCTGTAGTAGCCGGTCACAAAAGCACACATAGCACCCTGATAACACCAACAAAAGAATTCATTCAGGATCATACAAATCCTTCAACTGGATCACTGAAACATGAAGGGACGACACAAGAGAAAATATTATTATTTGGACTCTGCCAATATGCATATATAGAAGAAGCAAGTACCATGCTCACCTTCTCCACCCAAGAGTATTTCTATTCCACAATGTAAGGACGCTTTAATTTTGCAATGAGCTCCATCTGTATGAATAAATTTGTCAATTTTGCATACTCATCGAAAGGTTAAGCCATCCTTTAGCAAACAATCTAGCTTGAATACTGATATCTCACATAACTTGCATAACACAGAGGGGACATAGGTTGTTCATGAGACCTCTTGGTGTGTGATGGACGGCGGGCTAGTCAGATCTTCAAGTCATATATAACCGAAACAAGCTATGCTTCAGAGGTTAGTGATGCACCTCATACTGCAAAGGTTCTAGATAACATCCCATCAATATATTCATGACAAAAGGTTGAATATTACTGGAACCACACTAACCTATTCTTCTCCTTTTTCGACCTCGAGCAGCTGGTGGTGCGTCACCACGTCCTCTGCACTCACCACGTTCACATCCAGTGTGTACCTGCGAGCACGGGCAATGAACAAGCATGAGCGGCGACGCTGGCAGTACACTGTGCAAGAATCGGTAGGTTGAGGAGGAGGAACTCACCGAGCGGTGGCGAAAGTACCCCAGAGCATGTCCTAGAAGACCAGCAATAGCTCCGCCGGGATGGCGGCGTCGACGCGTAGGCGGGCGAGAACCCCATAGTATATCTCGAGGCGGTAGCCTTGCTTGTTCGTTCGCCTCCCCCCTCGACGACCTCCGGTTGCAGCTACTGCTGAGGCGACCACAGTGGGAAAGAAGATGATGCCCGGTGCTGGCGCAGAGGAGGCGGCGCAACAGAGGAGTCAGAACAAGAGCCGGTGGCGGTGTGGGGCAGAGAGGCGCGTGAGGTGATGACCTGTAGCCACTAACAACAGTACAAATTAGAACGGACGTGACGCCAAGGAGTACTCAATCGCCGCTACTCACCGGCATGCGTCGTCCCCGACACGGAAGGAGAGCGGCATCACAGCAGGCCGGCCTCCATGACGTTGAGGCGGGACATCTGGAGATACAGGCCGTCCTTCTCCTGGCTGACGCTGAGGCGAGGAAAAGGGGATCCATATCCGCTTGATCTCCTTTTCCCTGCGGTGGGGGAGGTGGCCGCTGGAGTTCTTGACCTTGTCGTCGTGGCACTGCTTCCTGTTCGCCGCCGCTAGTCCAGGTAGCCTATGCTGCTGCCGGCTATCTGCCGCCAGGCAGATTGAGAGGGAGAGAAATTAGGGGTCAGGAAGGAGAGGGAGAGGCTCAGAGGATAGAAAAGGTTCGGCGTTCTTTTCCCCCTTGCTCACGTGAAGTACGACCTGAGTGCTCTGGCTCTTGCGCAGTACAACTGCAGTACAGATCAATCAGTACAATTTTCTGCGGCAAAAAAAATTAGCAAAGAAGGAAAGGAAATCCAAAGTAGCTATCGTGGGAGGCTGTGAGATAGGGCAAGTGCACACGCACTTGCTTGTTCTCAATGATCAACAGAATTTAGCTAGTTACCTAATATATTAGCAACCCTACATGGAGGGTATAAGATAGAACCTATCAAGTTGTTGGCGACTGCGCAATTTGCACTTCTCTGTCAATTGTGTTTCACATGGTTGTCTTTAGTGAGGATTACACCTCTACTAATATAACATGCACAAAAAATTAGTCTCTAACATAATTTTTTTTTCAGTTTTTTTTTTTTGTTATTATCAACCGCAATGTCTCGCTAGATTAATGTTTGGACATATATTTTACCATTCTTATTTAGATTCCAACAAAATTCATCAAACCCTTGCATTAATTGGATCAAAACCAAACGTTGTAGCAAAAGAATTCCATAATACAAGCCTTACACCAACAACATATATTCTAAACATCATATTCGATGGTGAAGAATCCAACATCCTAGCGATTATATCATTTTTGGGATGTTACATAAGGTTATTAGATAGATATTGTTCGAAGTATACAACAGTAATTTCTAGTGCGGAATGAGCTGGTCGGCTAGTAGAAATATCTCCACTCCCGTGACGGTTTCCAAGCCCTATAAAGGGAGAAGCATACACTCTGCTTCGGCTCTGTTAACATGGCTCTTCTTCGATCGGTAGGTAGGTATACACGTCGTGCTGGCAGCCCAGAATGACGGCCGAGTGATCGACGATTTTCTCGTGGCATATGCAGATCGACGCCCTAGCCCCTTTGGGTTGAGTGAGTTTCTTTTTTATCCTCTCTTTACGTTTAGTTTCTCTTATATAATACGAAGTTCTAAGAGAAACAGAGCAGGGAAGATTTAGGATCATTAGTGTATAGTTTCAATGATCATGGTTGCGTTTGGGAGAATTCGGGCAAACAACAAGATAGTGCTTTCACGGTTTGCACGATTACAAGCAATCCACTTTTACTTGTTTTATTTTTAACCAGCCTAGTGGTTTCGGTTCGATTGACCGGGGTTTAAGCTAGCTCTCGGCCGCGATGGTATCGTTGCCTCTCCACATGATTTTCACCGTTGGCTTAACCGCCCATGATCGGCACGGTACCGCTCCGCCCTGCCCCGAGCTTCTCCTCCGTCGGTCCATCGTCGGCCCCGACGCTTCCCCGCCATCTTCTATGGCGTCGGTACAAACCCACCGCACCAAGTTCTTTGCTCGCCTCCACCCCGGTCAGCACGCGGTTCCGAGTTGCTCTATTATTTGTCGTCGTTGTTGCCAACTCGGAGCTCTCTCTCACTCTCTCCCTATTTTGTGCTGACCAGGGTTCTTCAGCAGTCCTAAATGCTAATTAATCAGAAACAAATGTGTGGCTGAACCCATGGACATGCCACTAGTTCACCATTGTATCGACCCCTGATCGCAATTAAAACTGCAAACTACATTTTGACTCCAGGTTTCAACGACGTATCATGGTAGGAGTAGTTAGCACCCAAATCATGTAACTGCAAGTTAGCACAGGGATGTCACAGAAACCAGCCACATGTTACAAGGATGGGTGGAATTCTGCATATCATCCATTCATGGGAAAGCATTCTGTCGACAGGAAATAAGCTGCTGCTATCTAGAAACAATCAACAGACATCCAAAATTCCAAATCAAGGAATTACTACCTGCACCGTACGCGATTGCAGTTTCAGATAACCGCAACAAGTGATTACAGGATAAGGATCATAGTTTCAGTAGCATCTAGAGATAACCGCAACAAGTGATCACAGGATAAGGATCATAGTTCCACGAATTAGACAGAACCCAATTAAGGTCCACGAACGCTAGCTACAGGAGAGATCGATCAGCACTTACGTCGACGAAGATGCAGCAGGTTCTTCAGCTGAAGAACTGGGACGGATGGCTCCTCAATCGCGCTGGCGGCGAGACTGGCTCTGCCTCGGCGTTCCTGATGATGAGCCGGAGCCGGCTGGCGTCGGCGGCGAGGTCGTTGTAGCGCGAGAGGATGCTGCGCTGCTGTGCGCGGATCTTGCGGGCGTCCCGACTGGCCCTGGCCTTGTCGCGGTGGACGCGCGCGGCCTCCTGGCCGCTAGCTTCATGCGGCCGAGGTCCTGTGCGGCAATCCACTCGAGCTCCATCAGCTCGTAGGTCACGACAAGGCGATGGCGAACGTCGTCGACCGCGGCCGCGGCAGCGGCTGCTGCAGGGTCGCCGCCCTCGTCGGGGACAGCAGCCATCTGCTGCTCCTCGGCGGCGGCAGCAGCGGCTGCTGCAGGGTCAGCGCCCTCGGCTGGGAGGGCAGGCATGTGCTGCTCCTCGGCGGCGGCGGCGGCGGCAGCGGCTGCTGCAGGCTCACCGCCCTCGACGGGGACAGCAGGCATGTGCTGCTCCTCGAGCACGCCCACGGCAGCGGGCGGAACCACGGGTGCACCGTCTTCCTCCGCCGGGGCACGGCCTGGAGCGCCCATGACGAGGACGATCGCTGCAGGCACGGCGTCGTCATGCCGTGCGTGCGCCTCCTGATGCGCGGGTGCAGCTGGGAGCACCTCCTCTGCAGGTGCAGGGTGTTCCTCCACCGCGGCCTCCATCGCTGCGTCCTGCGCGTGGGCATCCGGGTGGGCTGGGGCCGCCGCGGGTGCAGCTCGGAGCACCACATCGTCCAGCAGCAACCGAGCGGCCGCCACCGCTCTCACGACCCAGACACCGGAGGCGCGTGAGCGAGGCGGGTGGCGGCGACGAGGAAGTGCCCTCCGCGTTCCTCCCCGCACCTCGGCAGGACGCGGAGCGGCTCGGAGCGGCGCCTGGCGGTCGCAGAAGGCGCTGCGATGCGCAGCAGCAGGGTCTCCCGCTCCCCGAGGCGCAGGTGCGGCCTGACGTAGTGGCGCGGGAGAGGCGCGGTGGCGGGGAGGGGGAGGGCCGCGAGGGAAGGGCTGCCGCCCACGGGAGTGGTGGCGCGGGGGAGGAGCGTGGTGCCGGCGAGAGGGACGGCCGCGAGGGAGGGGCTGCCGCCCACGGGAGTGGTGGCGGCGCGGAGCTCCGCCGCGATTCTCCATTGTGGTGGGTGGGTGGGTGGGGAGGAGCAGGAGAAGGAGGAGGAGGCGGTTATGGAGGAGGAGGAGGCGGTTACGGAGGCTTTATAGTCGGCCGAGGCCGCG
>NC_061513.1:264871812-264938913 GCF_022539505.1 Lolium rigidum | reverse complement strand
CGGGCCCTACATCCCTCGGCGGTGCGGATTTGCGTTGACTCGGCCGGCGAACCCGAGATTTCGAGATGCACCACGTCCCGGGCCACCATACGCGACGTTTTGGCCGCTTTCGTCGGGCTAGGTGGCCTCAAAAACGAGAAAAAAAAAGTTTTGACATGCACCACGGAGGGACCAAAAATCGTCGGCCATGGTACACCGGCAACCACGGCGCGACTTCAACTTCGTCGGCCATGGCAACTTTTCTTGTAGTGCCGGTGGGCCACTACGTCGGTTCCAAAGAAGAATCCTTGAAGAACAAGACAATGAGACGAAGAAGGAAAGCTTAGAACTAGGACCCCCTGTAACCTAGCCGTACCCGGACAGATCTCTTGAGACTTGGCTCCCAATATAAGGGCCAGGAGAGAGGCTGCCGAGGACACACGCAATCTTAGCAATCATAGCCACCGCATGCCTAGAGCTAGATCCCTGCAGAACTTAGTCTCTCAACGAGATCACAGCCGAAACGTTCGGCACCCCATTGTAACCCGATATTTTCATAATCAATATCAGACAGGCAGGACGTAAGGGTTTTACCTCATCGAGGGCCCCGAACCTGGGTAAATCGCTCTCCCCGCTTGTTTGATAACCGATGTCTCGTGTCATCCTACAGGATTCCATCTACCCTAAGCCCCATACGGAAGGCATTGCCGAGGAGTACCCTCGACAACTGGAGCCGGCCTCTAGGCGCGCCACAACCACTAGGAGGAGATCCATCCTCCATCGCTAGAGCGACCGTAGACCGGACGCAGGAGCAAGGCCTGTTAGGCCAACTAGACCCTAATAGCCCCACCTTTGCGCTGCAGCGTCATGGTTGTCACCGCCGTCCACATGCAGAAACCCGTCACCCCCTACTTGCGCCATCCCCGACCGGCCCAAGTTCGGCATCCCACTTGAGCATGGATCAGGAAGAAGCTCCACGCGATGTCGCGAGAATTAACATCACTGCCAGGCCGGCATGGCCCAGATCGGGCCTTGAGGGGGCTAGATCTGGCCAGGGAGCCCACACGCGGCGCCCCTGCCACCCATGGCCACCTCACCCACCTCACCCCCAAGCACTGCCGCCCATCATCTAAGGTTTGTTTAAATTTAGATGTATGTAGATACTAAATAGCGTCTAGATATATTTTGATTTAGAGAAGTCTGAGACGTTTATTTATGAATAGAGGTAGTAGTATTAACCACAATTGTAGACCTCTGATGTCGTACGAATTATTGGTCATTTAACTGAGACAGATAGTCCAGGTTTATGCACAGATCGCCTACTGAAACGCGGCACGGATTGAATTGAGTCACCAGGCAACGAGCGCCCACATTTGACGTCCACTCAAGAACACTATCTTTGAGATGTCCTGAAGTTGAGCATCCACTTGTGACTTGTTTTTGTTTCAGCTGCCAGTTACTCAGTACTGGCTTCTTTGCACCTGAAACAACACGAAAACGAATTCTTGTCGGTCAGAGATCAAATGCAGAAAGGAGAAGAAAACGAGGAACATCTTTGCGGGTGTGTAAATCCTGTGGTTCAGTTCTTTGTCGGGCACCTCGAATCCGACGATGGAGCGGCAGTAGCCGACGGTGGTGGCCGCAGTGAGGACGGAGCTCGTCGACCCGCACTCGCTGCCCTTGAGCGACACGCTGGACCGGTCCAGCTTCACCGGCCATGGGTGGTACTGGTGCTGGTACTGCGCGTAGTCGCCGGCTGCCGAGGACGGCACCCCGACGTGCGACGACGAACGCTGCATCTTGACGCTCCTCGGCACGGGCGCAGCGCCGCCGCGCCGCCGGCTCGGCTGCCGGTCGAGCGGCGACGGCGAGTAGGGCCTCTGCCTCGGCGCGCTCTGGGACCGGGCCTTGGCGCGCGACGACTGGGTGTTGGCCATGTAGTTGGGGAAGAAGTCTGATACGGACTCGCCGTCGTCGTCGACGGAGGCCGGCACGTACGGGCCCACACGCGCCGTCGCCGGCTCCAAGTACTCGAAGTGCTCGGTGAATGCCGCCGACGGCGCGGGCGAGCACTGGGCGGCGCCGTAGTACTCTGCTCGCCGCCGTTCCCTCGACTCGACCGAGCAGCTGCTCCGCCCCGGCCTAGGCGGCCCCCAAGTGTCCATATCCACGATCTTGGCGTGCTCCTCGCCGGACCTGTCCATCTCCTGCATGCTCAAAAATCACACAATTCACTGATTCATACCGTGTTGGGCTGCACGATCGATCTCATGGAAGAACTAGCGTGCGGTGCGGGGACAGGCTTACGTAGGAGCGGCGGCGCCTTGGGTGCTGCGGCGACCGGCGTTCGACCGTAGTAGCGACGTTTGCTGTATAGCCATCATCGTCCTCGATCATGCGCATGCGCTGCGCGCGCAGGCGGGTCTGCGCCATGAGGAGGGCCTGCATGCGGCGGAGCGTGGCGTGTGCTTGCTTCCTTACAAGCTGCCCCCTGATCAGCGCCTGCAGCTTCACCAACCCCCTCAGCGCGCATAGAGCCTTCCTGGCCTGCAGCATGTCACATGTTCAAATCACATGTTTCTGTTCGACCGCATCAGCATCTCATCAGATTGGCCCGGCATGAGCACATTGAGTTTTACTTCAGAAAGATTGATAGCAAATTGGCACAAGATTACACAGTAAATCCACTGGGCCGCATGACAAGGTACATGTTGCTATGAAGAATTAATTGGAGATCACAACTTCTAAAGATGCGGATGAATGAAAAAAGGAAATCGAAAATTTTGGTCGTTCTCATATTGCCGCAACTTAACTGAGCTAATCACTGTTAATTAAGCTGGATAGACTACAAAATTAGCAAACTTGCTGGCGTTATCAAGCTTACCAAGTAGCCTCTGAAGGTGGCCTGGATTTTTGAGGCTGCGGTCTCCTCGATGGGGCATGCATACAACTCGTCCTCCGCCTCGGCGGTCGTCAGGCGTATCACCGCGGCAGCCGCAGCCACTCCGGCATCGGTAGCCACCGCGGTCGCTACGGCCACCGCCACGGCGTGCTTGCTCTGCTCAAGCTCGCGCTCCGACACCGATACGGACATACCGCCGGCAGCGCTTGGCTCCGGGGTCGACGGTGACGGCGTGGCGGCCTTCCCCGGCTTCCGGAAGCTCCACCGCTTCTTCTCCCTCGGGCTCGACGCTGCCGGCAGCTCGGCCAAAGGTGTGGCGTCACACTGCCCCTGCTTGTTCCCCCTCCTCCTGCCGCCGTCCTTCTTCCCCGCCAAGATGCTCCTCAGCCATCTCCCGGCCTTCCCCATTGCTAGCGCCTTCGATCGATGCACATAACAACACAACTGATAAGTGTATGTAGACCCTGCCGCCAAGAAGAAGCCTATGCAATGCAAGCAATCAGGGTCACCAACCAGCCAGCCAACCACCCTTGCCGCGCGCGCAACTGCAGCTCCAAACAGTACAATGTGTCAGCAGTCAACCGAGGCAGCTGCCGAGCAATGGCGCTTGGCGGCCGGTCCGGTCGGCGCATGTGCGGGCGGGACTACACGAACGTGGAGTGCATCCCTACAAGGCTGGCTGTCCGAATCTTTCGCCTTTAAACTAACACATCAATTGTGTGTACTTTCTCCGTCCCCAATAAAATTGTCTTAGAGTTGTTGTGAAAATGTGGATGTATCTAGAAAATTATCTGAGATTTATAAAATTTTATATGTATATTGACATGTTTACTAATCTATATTATTACCTTCATAGTGGGTAGTATCATTATCGTGCTAACATAGAAGGTCACATTTATTACTTCCTGAGAACCAACTTGTGGTTGGATGGTTTGGAGGGCAGTGCCAGCTCCAGCCCACCAAAGTTTAAATCACAGATTTGACATGTTGGTGTCTCATTAAAGGCGGAATATTTTTCAGTGAGAGGTGACGTTCCCGTCGACAGCGAGGCGCCTATGGTGACTTCGTCAAGCTCAAGACCCGTCGGATGAAGTTTATTGGACGCGGTCTCTCGGGGGTGTTCATAGGGGTAGGGTGTGTGCGCGTGCGTTCATAGAGATGAGTGTATGTACATATATGTGAGCGTCTACGTTTGTACTGTGTTTCGCAAAAAAAAATGCCTGAAAAGTGTGATGTACTGGTAAAATAGCTAGTTACGATAATCATCTTTTTTTAATTAAAAATATGTCATGTCCAACATTACATGTAAATACATGTTACCATCTTAGTTACTCCTACTAGGAGTAATGTGAGAGAGCTCATCTCATCATACCTGAGCTAGAGCTGAGCTGGCCGGGTGACTGGGTCCATGTCAATCATGGATCATGGTCTCATGCATCATCGTGACGATGCTTAGCTGATACTCGCATGTGATATGTTAATACTACAGTTGCAGGGCAGCCTGCATGGAGCTGCAGGGTCCGTAAATTTTTCTTGAACGATTCACGAATCACGAGCCAAGAAGGTAGTTCGTGCACATATCATTAACGCAATCATTGCGCATATACCAGAAATCACAATCCAATCATCTCTAAACTCTAAAGGACTGATATCTCTGGTGCTGTTTATACTCACATAGTCACATCTAGAGAAAGAGATGTCAGTCGGGAAGGGGAAGCATCAACCCTGCTAAATGTTGCCTCCCTAAAATAGCCTCCTAGGTGCATAACGAAGTGTACCGGAGTCATTTTTTGAACTCAAGCATATGGGAATTAGGCAGTCCCTGAAGTTAGGAGATACTCTGCTTCATGGATCCAAAGGGATCATCAAGACCCTCTAGCAACCTTGTGCAGACACCATGTGCTAAACCATTTCTGGATATAAGGGCCGGTCCATAGATTTCGGGGGCCTAGGGCAACACGGCACCAAGGGCCCCTTCTTTACAGTGTCGAAGTTTTTTAGGGCAGGGGGTCATGGTCCCCCTACTATGGAGAATTCCTTAAAGATATATATTTATGCTAAAATTTTAAATTTTATTCACAGTTTAAGTACGATTCGTGTTTTTGGCACCCTTAACAATCTCCGTCATGTTCCGCCATTTGGTTACGCATAATTTTTAAAAATATTATTAGTATTTAACAAGAGAAATATTCGGGTAATGCAATAGCAAACTAAATAATACTATTTACATTTGAAAGATCCATGCTCTTTAGAATCTCGGTAAAGACACTGAAACTATTTATTTCTATTGATCGAGCAAACTATATATCATGATTCTTATTTTTATCATAGCTACATGTGTACACGTGTGTATACATATATGTATCTCTAAAATTAATCGGAGAAAATTTATGAGAGTCGGTGTTGTGCTTCATATTTGGAAAGGCTAGAGAGAAATCATGTAACTGAGAAAAATTATTTAGAAGTATTGAATTATTTTTGTAAAAGGAGTCGGAGTAGAGGTATGGCAAGCTGCAGATTGGATCTTTTGTATTTTCTAGAATTATTCTAAGCCGTATGGCCTAAGAGTAATTGTTGATTTTTTTTGGTATTAGGAATTGGAGTAGATGAGCGGTAAGCTACATCATAAAACATCTATATTTTCTATAACTATTTTAAACTACACAACCCAAAGAATATATGTATAAGTGTATTAAATATGCAAACAAAATCTTGGGCCTGGGCCCCTAGTTCCTGGAGGCCCGGGGCAAGCGCCCCTCTGCCCTGCCCTATGGGCCGGCCCTGCTGGAGCCGACCGTCGCCGCTGGCCTCAAGTTCAGCACCGACAACCTGCACTCCGACGCGTCGTTGTGGGAGCTTTACAAGACGTGGGGCGCGCGCTACAATGTAGCACGCGACCCCGCGGAGAAGCTCCGACGGTTCCCGACGTTCAAGGAGACGGCACTCCGCATCGTGTCTCGGTCTCGAGCTCCGGGTCTGAACGGCTTCGCCGACCTAAGCACCGACGAGTTCAACCGCGACTACAAGTGTGCCAGGATGACGACGGCGGCTGAGCAGCGCGACCGCACTGCTCCTCGATCCGTCCGTGAAGAGGCGCGGCGGAGGCTTGCCCCTCCCAGTCTCGAGAAGATGTGCGGTGACCAGCCGTGCATGGGCCCCATCAAGTTCCAGGGCAACTGCGGATCCTGTTGGGCCTTCGCTGCGACGGGCACCATGGAGGAAGGGCCGGTCCATAGATTTCGAGGGCCTAGGGCAACACGGCACTAAGGGCCCCTTCTTTACAGTGTCGAAGCTTTTTAGGGCAGGGGGTCATGGCCCCCCTACTATGGAGAATTCCTTAAAGATATATATTTATGCTAACTTTTTAAATTTTATTCATAGTTTAAGTACGATTGGTGTCCTTGGCACCCTTAACAATCTCCGTCATGTTCTGCCATTTGGTTACGCATAATTTTTTAAAATATTGTTAGTATTCTACAAGAGAAATATTTGGGTAATGCAATAGAAAACTAAATAATACTATTTACATTTGAAAGATCCATGCTCTTTGGAATCTCAATAAAGACATTGAAACTATTTATTTATATTGATCGAGCAAACTATATATCATGATTCTTATTTTTACCATAGCTACATGTGTACACGTGTATATACATATATATCTCTAAAATTAATCGAAGAAAATTTATGAGAGTCGGTGTTGTGCTTCATATTTGGAAAGGCTAGAGAGAAATCATGTAACTGAGAAAAATTATTTATAAGTATTGAATTATTTTTGTAAAAGGAGTCGAGTAGAGGTATGGCAAGCTGCAAATTGGATCTTTTGTATTTTCTAGAATTATTCTAAGAGCTGTATGGCCTAAAGAGTAATTGTTGATTTTTTTGGTATTCGGAATCGGAGTAGAGGAGCGGTAAGCTACATCATAAAACATCTATATTTTCTAGAATTCTTTTAAACTATACAACCCAAAAAAAAATGTATAAGTGTATTAAATATGCAAACAAATTTTGGGCTTGGGCCCCTAGCTCCTGGAGGCCCGGGCGAGCGCCCCTCTGCCCCGCCCTATAGGCCGGCCCTGAATATAGCACTAAATAATTGCATGGCTTCTTCCTTTATGTCACCCTTAACCAACACTCCTAACATAGTATTTGAATCTCCACACTGCATCTGAAAATTCATCGAGCATATTCATGTTGGGGTAGATTCCTCTGAAAATTACGCACCGGCAATAGTCTATGAATATTGGACACATATGAGGAGCACAGAATGCTACACGTAACTAAGTGGAATTTTCGCAATATTGTGAAGAATGAGTTACAACATCTCTTGCTTTGTAAGCAGGATTATTGGAGGAAAAGATCCACCACCAGATGGGAGGCTTCAACTAATATGAGGGATCATGGCGTCCGGGATGCGCGTCATGACGGGAGAATGTGGATGTAACAATACCATAAATGAACACATGGGGCGGGATTAAAATAATTTATTGATTCCATTTCTCCTATTTTTTCCTTGCCCCAAGAAGAGTTTAAGTCGCATATTTTTCTACCGTAACTATCCTCCAATTACATCCCCAGACGGAACAAAGAAACATAACCAACTGCTCAAAACCATAAAACATGTGGATGGTTCCGTGCTTCAACTGTGTTCTTCACGGCAAGACAGGACACAATACATGCATACCGGTCAACACCCAACTCCATCTACCGCGGAGCACCACTTCAGAGGTCCTCCCATCCAACACCCACATGCCACTCCATGTCATCATTCTGTCCCTCCCGCTCCATCGTCACCCTAATGTTCCTCACGTTGGAGGTTTGCTCTCTTGCCCACAACGCTGCCCTGAGGCCCTCGTGATGGGACTGTCACTGACCACCACAACAATGCTTATTTTCCTCGTGCCGAGCTGCGGGCATGAGTGCGACGGGCGCAGCACTATCGCCACCACCCGCCGCTCACGCTATCATGAACCCACACATGTGCTTTGTCTAGATCCCAGGGTGGTGATCCCACTCGAGGCCACGGGCACACACTTGTCTGTGGTCCGTAGGAATGGGACCCGCATTGTTTGTTCCACGCCTCCTACTGCTATCAATATGACGATTTGTATTGTACTTTTATACTTCTATACAACTTATTCATTACTTTAATTATTTAGGTAGACTATTTAACCACATCTAACTATATTGATCGATGTTAGTTATAGTGTTCTTTCTTACACAATCCTAACATCTAAAATTTAAGAATAACTGTCGACACTTTTTTTAGTGAGATACACTTTCAACATGGTAGGCGAGCAAAAGTTATCCCCCTTTCTAGGACAATATATCCTTTTAGAAAGGGAACTGAATTCTCTTACTGAGAAAAATAAAATTACAAAATTGCACACCTCAAAGAATTAATTTACGATTTTTTGCTTAAATTATAGTGTGTGCATGTACATGTGTGCGGGTACTTGTTTTTGTATATTTCAAGATCAGTTAATATCTTAGTGGCTATCTCTAAAGACTATGGTATACCTAATGTATTTAGATAGTTTTTGAGACTAGGATTGGCTATATAAATGAAGTCATCTTTAGTATGTCAGGTGCTTTATTCACCGAAATCAGATTAACCTAGTCTAATTTCAATGGATAAATATGATAAAACACATTTAAATATATAAATTCCGTTTTGACCCACAATTGATCGAAAAACCTGAGATACAGAAAGATGGATCAAAATCCTTCATCGAGGAGTCCCTCGTGTCTTTGTACTGCAAATATGCCCACAAGGCAAGCCCCTTGCACACATATGTCCGGCGTGTCTCCTTGCTTTTGTTCGCCTTATGCACGGGGTACCACTAGCAAAAGCCAACCTTTGGGAAGGCATGTTCGTGCTCCTGAGCTGACACGCGTCGCACTTGGATCATACCTTGGGGTCGTACTTCCATGTGGTTGTACTTTTCGCGGTATACTCAGAAGTAAGAGTATAACTCAGTTTTTTTTCCGATATGGGAGCATAGCCCGGCCTCTGCATCAATAGATGCACACAGCCCAAGAGTACAACTCAGTAACAATCCTACATATAAATTCGAGTACACTTACAAACAAATCAAAAGTATCTCGAAGCACGAATACAACTTAGTGAAAAACCCGAGTATAGTTACATACGAAATACTAGTACAGTTCATACAAATCTGAGTACAACAAAGTATGAGCAACTCAAATACAATTACGTACGAAACATGAGTACACTTACAAACAAATCTAAGTACACCAAAGTACGAGTACAACTCAATGAAAACCCCGAGTACAGTTACGTACAAATCACGAATATAGTTAAATACAAACCCGAGTACACCCAAGTACGAGCACAACTTAGTGAAAAAACAAGAATACCGAGTATAAGTACACTCGTAGTGAAACCCCCAGTACACCTAAGTACGTTTACAAGTAAGTGAAAACTCGAGTACAATTACGTACAAATCCCAAGTAGAACCATACTTGTTTTGGAAGTACAAAAAAAATCTTAAAACCTATCAACACATAATTTAGTCTTAAATATCTTGACGACGCGGGGATCTCAAAAGTGAAAACGGTTCAAAATATGGACGAACCGTTCTCAAGATACTTAATTCTGAAAAAAAAAAACTAAAAATAAAGAAAAAAAACTGAGACAATCCACTCTCCTATGTCCTTCACTCTCATCCCTCATCTGCAGCTTGTTTTCCATTGTAACAAGTGGTTAGCATGGAGACTACTTACCAATAATTTTCTGACAATAGAACATGCCACATGTCGCGCGTGGAGAGGGTGCATGAGCCTTCGCAAAGGTTGGCCCTTTTTAACGATTTCATCACGCACCCGCCAATCCCGTTCTAAAAAAATAAAAGGTATGTATTCATCTCTTGTCTCCCTAGTTCTGATATCAGCTAGCTTCACATTTCCATAGTGCATGTATTGTGATGCATACCTCCTTTATTTTAATTTAGTCTACGTCTTAGAAAAAAATAGTAGTAGATAGGTTAGTATTTCATTTATTAGTACTATTTCAACCAATCCAAGGTACATTAAAAATGGTGACATCAAGTAAAGCAATACCACTTTATTTTCTATATTTTTATTGATTGAAAGTTAGAGTGTAGATTAATATGAAATCAAAAAATTATCTAGAAAGTAGGTTAAAACAGCTTGGATATAGTATCCACAACCTTCTCGAATCAATAGTTGCTCGTTGTGCAGTGAGCTTTAAGCCGCGGCGAGTGGCTAGGTAGCTACATGTCACTACTTAGATTGTTTTCAGTGCTATTGTTTCCCGTCGGCATGCCATGTACGGTCAAACACCGAACCAAATTATCAGTTAACCAAATAACCGGTTAATTAGAAAATTGATATAATTTTGGTTTCTTATTATCTGAATTGCTGAAAAACCAAAAATTCTGAACTGCATTGTATTTTTTTAAGGGTAAAACACAATATATTAAGCTAGCAAGCCGCCTCATTAAAAACCTTCCAGCCCCCTTCGGTACCCTGGTAAGGAAAAGAGTGCGTCTGAAACTTGCTGCCCGGGTTCAAAACAGAGTTACATCAAAGATTACATCACGAAGCACATGATCCGGAGGATCACCTTCCCAAACTATAACTCGATTTCAATCAAACTAATTCTAGCTAAATTTTGAGCTACCCTATTTGAATCTCTGGGACAATGCTTAAAAGAAATAGATCCTATTCTTTGAGAAATCTCGAAGCAGTCCATTAAGATTGATGAGCTCGGTATCCAAATGTCTCCCTCTCCATTCCAAGCATTCACCAATTCAAGGTTATCTGATTCAACTATTGTTGGTGAGCACTTAATATTCTCAAGTAATTCCAACCCCCTCTTCAAAGCCAAAGCTTCTCCTGTGGAGATATCCGACATATTAGATGACGACCATGCTCCTCCCGCCATCGCTGCACCTTTTGAATTTCGGATCACTGCGCTACCGCACCGAATCCTGAGGGGAAAAAACATGCATCAACATTCATTTTATAAGTCTTAGGTGGGGGTTTTGTCCATCCGTTTTCCTTTGGAGCCACTACATGTGATGACGCTCCATAGGCTGTGATAGTCTGGTTCGGAAAAGCCGAGTTTTTAACAGGTGCCACACTTTCCCCCTTTACTTCTTCCCGACGTTTCCACCAAATATACCAGCCCGCTACTATAATGGTTTCCTTAAGACCCAGCGGCTTGGAGCTCTCCTATACATGCTCCAGTAGTAATTATAATATGCTTTCTTTTTAATTTCTCATATTGTTACATATAATCAGGATTTACTTTTTATTTATTCATCATATCAATTACATTAGGTATTATGATGATAAAGTTGTTAAGGAAGCGTCAGTATTTTAGATCCCACGGCATGTTCTTAAATTATTTGTGGTTCCCTTGCGATTTTCTCTCTCATGAAAGCTTTCACTTTATCAATCATAAGAAGTGATGGGTAATGGAAGAATAAGATCGATCACCACCAAGGGAGCACTACTATAGTTGTCCCTGCTATGTGCTCGGCTCTGCCATAGAGGGATCGGAGTTGCATCTTTGTCCTTGAGGAATGCAGAGATGGGGACACCACTGCACGAGCCACTGCATCCGTGAATCCATATAATAATCTGGTACATTCATATTCATTTTCTGCCTATAGTTGTGGTTGAACTAATCATGGATCAACACTAATTGCTCATTTCAAATAAAGTCTGTTAAGATGTCAACAATCTGCCGTTTCAAAGGGCCGTTTCAAATGGTATGCGTTTGATTTGGTTCCCACTAAGATGGAGGGTTTTTCGACTTCATCTTATAGCAATTATCAAAGAGAAAATTGCAGACTTCTACTTTTCATGTTCATCGTTCAATTAATCACAGTAGTCTTGCCATCTCTTCTGCATTAATCAATATTTAGGCCATTTTATCATAAACTATCTCCAACAAATGCTGAACCACAAGGACTACTCTTAGCTATCAAGTCTTGAAGCAACCCAGATCAAGACTTCGCCTGATTCTTTGTAATATAATATTTCTATGGCACAAGGTATTAACTCTGATGATATGATTTTGGCAATTGTTTCGCATATCAGACCCACATTGTACTTGGTCTAGAAAAGGTTACATCATCGGAACTACCTTCAAATACATTAGTAGAGAACACAACGAGCAAGCTGATTACCTATCTAGATAAGCTTAAAAGAAAGATGCCCCATTTCGCATCTTTCTATGAAAGCATGATGCTCATTTCCCCTCTCTTTATGGTCATTCTATAAATCATGTTGTCTCAAGATTATTTGTTGTTTTTACTAATAAAGTTATTTTTGGATCTATGTACTGATAAACCATAGTTTGTATCCATATAAGTTTACCATAAGTCATGAAGTGATTGTTATCTTCTGTTATGCCTTATAGAAGGGCCTGATTGCTGAATAATAGAGGTTGTTGAAATATGTAGCAGCCAGATTCACAGGAAGTCGCATGAAAAATAAAAAGACACCGTGGCCCGTCGGCCTGCGGCCCAGAGCACACCTGTGGCGATCTGGGACCGCGTCCTGGCCCGTCGGCTTGCAGCCCAATTCCCCGAGTCTGGGCTTGATGCCGAGCAGGTGAATCCTGTCCCCCCTCTCTCTGTTGATCACCTCGTTAAACCCTGTGAAACCCTGCCTAACCCTCCCGTGCTCCTCATCCAGTGGTATGACACCCTGGCCATCCCGGCCACGCCTCTGGACAACGCCGTCGTCGACGACGGGCATGGAATTACCCCCCTGTCTGCTACTCGCGCGCCGGCTGCTCCATGCCACGCGGAGGCCGTTTTTCCCGATGGCGACGATGACCATGAAGATGCGGCGCGCAGCAAAGGGTTCGCTCCAAGCGCGCGGCCGATTCGGCGTTCAAAGCCCGCCGTAGCTCTAGGCTGGCTGCCAAAGAGCCTCCCATGTTCACCAACATGCTGTCCAAAGCCAAAGCCGTGAAGGCCTCCCGCTTCGACCTCACCGGCGGCTCCCCTCGGCTGCGAGCTGCGGCTAAGGCTGCTGGCTTCGTGGGTGATGGGGTTCCTGATGCTATCCCTGCCCCGCGCCTCCGTGCCCTTGCTGCTGCTTGCGGCGTCGACCCCGACGCTCTGGACAGCGCTGCCCCGGTGTCCCTGGATGATGCCGCTCCGTCGTCGTGTTCTTCGGGAGCTTTCTCGCGTGAGGGCCGCCCGTGCTCCCCGATCTCTGATCATCTACCTTAGCTTAAGCAGCAGTCCTTGCTTCCGTCAGTCGGATGGAGCATCGCCCCCTTTTTTTCTTTATTTGTTTCGTCTTAAACTTGTAACGGTGTTTACCTCTAATTGGACTGAGCTGCCTACCTATGATCGTATGTGTTCCAATCGGTGTCCTTATATGAGTACGCTTTGCTTTGCTGTTGAGACCTGGAACGTTCGCGGGCTGGGTGAGGACGACAAGTGTACCTCGGTTTGTGCTAACCTTGCCGCCGCCAGGCCCGGCCTGGTTGCTCTACAGGAAACCAAACTGAGCTCTCTTTCGGCCCAAAAAATCGCTTCCTTCCTTCCTCCCAATCTCCGCGACAACCGTGCCGTCGATGCGGTGGGATCCTCTGGTGGTCTCCTCTCGGCTTGGGACCATAATATTTTTGCTTTCGTAGACTCTTTCTCCTCCCGCCACACTCTCTCGCTCGACCTTGTGTTTAACTGCGACGCCTTGAGTTTCCGTTTCACCAACATCTATGCCCCCTGTGATCGCGCTGAAAAAGAAAATTTTCTGACGCACCTCGCTACTCACGAGCCTAGCGAAAATGTCCCGTGGATCATCGTTGGTGACTTCAATCTCACCAGGGATCCCTCCGACCGCAACAACGAAAATTTTTCCCTCTCGGAGGCTACCATGTTTAATGATGCTATTCACCACCTCTGCCTGATTGAGCTTCCCCTGTCCGACCGCAGCTATACCTGGTCAAACCGCCGTGAAAACCCTACCCTTATTCGCCTGGATCGGGTTTTCATCAATCACGCTTGGAATGACCGTTTCCCCTCCTCCTCCTCTCTCTTCCCTCACCAGAGACACCTCCGACCACGTTCCGTTAATCGCCACAATTTCCACCGCTATCCCCAAGCGTGGCATCTTTCGGTACGACGCTGCCTGGGGGCTCCATGCCAGTTTCCGCAGCATCATTGCTTGCAACTGGCGGGGAACCTCCAGAACTGACCCCACCTCCCAGCTTTTTGCCCGTCTACGCCAATGCAGATTTCGTTGTAAGGCTTGGGCAAAACGGCGTTCCCCTTCTCTCCTCAGAGAACAGGACTGCAGGCTTCTTATTAATCTTCTGGAGGAATCGCGCCCCCTGTCCTTTCTTGAGAACCGTCTTCGCACTCTCACCATGGACTCGCTCCACCTGGCGGTTAAGGAGAGGTCTCTCTACTGGAGGATGAGGGCGAAGATACGCTATGCCCTCAAAGGGGACGAGAACACCAAGTTTTTCCACACCTCGGCCACCTGTCGCCTTCGCCGTAACTCCATCGCTTCTCTCGTGGTGGATGGTGTGACAACCACGTCCCACCCTGGTAAAGCGGTCATTCTTAAGGCCTACTACTCTGAGCTCCTAGGTGCCGTTAGCCCTACCTCCTGGCGTTTCGACCTTAGGTCGCTCTATCCCGCCGGTCCCTCGCTTCATGTGTCCCTCAGCGCCCCTTTTACCCGCGATGAGATTAAGTTGGCCTTCCTCTCCATGAACAGGCTGTCTAGTCCGGGTCCTGATGGTTTTGGTCCCTCCTTTTTCTCCTCCTTTTGGGGTACGGTAGCCCCGGATGTTTTTGCTGTCTTTGACTCCTTCTACAAGGGCGACATCGACCTCACCCGCATAAACCGAGCCTTCCTCGTCCTCCTCCCAAAAATCGACTGTGCCAATCACCCTTCCCTTTTTCGCCCTATCTCCCTCCAAAACTGCATTATGAAAGCCATCACAAAGGTCCTGACCACAAGGTTACAGCAGCCATCCACTCCCTGGTTGACGCTGACCAGACTGGTTTCCTCTCTGGGCGCCGGATCTCAGAAAACATCGTCTATGCGGCTGACATCATCATATGCTGCCACCTGCACAAAGCCCCAACCCTTGTGTTCAAAATCGACTTTAAAAAGGCCTTCGACTCGGTCAACTGGGATAGCCTCCTCACCATCCTTCGGGCTCGGGGGTTTGACGACCGCTGGTGCGATTGGATGGACCGTATTCTCCGTACCGGCCATACTGCGGTGCTCCTCAACGGGGTTCCCGGGGATTGGATCCGCTGTAAAAATGGCCTCCGTCAGGGGGACCCGCTCTCCCCCTACCTCTTCATCATTGTTGCGGATGTCCTCCAGCGCCTGATTCGCAACGCGTTTACCCTCGGCCTACTGTCACACCCCCTATCCCCCACCACCCCCTGCCCCGTCCTCCAGTATGCTGATGACACGCTTATCATCTGCAGAGCGGATGTTGGGGCCGCGTCGCATCTCAAACTTGTTCTCGACGATTTCGCTGCGGCCACCGGGATCGCGATTAACTTCCACAAATCCTGTTTTATCCCTATGAACGTCCCTCCTCGGGATGAGACTCTCATGGCATCCTCCCTCGGGTGTCCCGTATCCTCCTTCCCCCAGCCCTACCTCGGTCTCCCGCTTTCCCCTACCAAACTCCCCATCTCGACCTACGCCCCGCTTATTCTTTCTTTTGACCGCCGCCTTTCCGGGTGGCGTGCTCTCCTCCTCTCTTCTGGTGGGCGCCTTGTGTTATGCAATGCCGTGCTGAACAACCTTGCTACCTACTATATGTGCTCATTTTTTCTTCCACAGGGTGTGCTCGAAAGTATAGATAAGAGGAGGCGCGCCTTCTTCTGGACCGGCAAGGATTCTTGCTCGGGTGCTTGTTGTCTAATTGCTTGGGATAAAGTTTTGTTGTCTAAACAGGAGGGTGGCTTCGGCGTTAAGGATCTCCACCGGCAGGACAGGTGCCTTCTCTTAAACTTTGTCCATAAACTCCACCAGACTGACTCGCTTCCTTGGAAAGATTGGTATCGGCAACACTCAGGGCACGACCTCGGCGACACGACTTCTACCCCGTCCTTCCTCGACGGCATTGTGCGGGAATGCCTCCCGCTCTACCGTGCCATTACACACGCCGGCGTTGTGAGTGGCACCACCACCTCCTTCTGGCTTGACAGGTGGCTCCCCGGTGGGCCGCTTGCCGAGCGATACGCGGAGCTCTTCTCCCACATCACCAGGCCACACGCGACTGTGGCCACGGTTGTCACCTCGGGCTTCTCGCTGCAGGCCCGGCTGTCCTCCGCCGCCGTGCGGGAGCTGGCCATTGTCTAGGGCTCCGTGGACACCGTCACCCTCCTCGATGGGAAGGATCTCCGCTTCATCGACTCCCCCTCGACCCCTCCGTTTAGCTCTCGCGAGGCCTACCGCATGCTCTCTCCGCGTCGTTCTCCTGATGCGTCGGCATGCAAGGCTTGGGAGCTGAAGCTTCCCGTGAAGATCAGCATCTTCGCGTACCTCGCCGACATCGACAGGCTCAGCACGAGAGCCAACTGATAGCGTGCAAGACACACGTCCGTTGGGAACCCCAAGAGGAAGGTGTGATGCGTACAGCAGCAAGTTTTCCCTCAGTAAGAAACCAAGGTTATCGAACCAGTAGGAGTCAAGGAACACGTGAAGGTTGTTGGTGGCGGAGTGTAGTGCGGCGCAACACCGGGGATTCCGGCGCCAATGTGGAACCCGCACAACACAATCAAAGTACTTTGCCCCAACGTAACGGTGAGGTTGTCAATCTCACCGGCTTGTCGTAAACAAAGGATTAGATGTATAGTGTGGAAGATGATGTTTGTTTGCGAAGAACGAGTAAAGAACAAGTATTGCGAGTAGATTGTATTTCAGATGTAAAGAATGGACTGGGGTCCACAGTTCACTAGTGGTGTCTCTCCCATAAGATAAATGGCATGTTGGGTGAACAAATTACAGTTGGGCAATTGACAAATAAAGAAGGCATAACAATGCACATACATATATCATGATGAGAACTATGATATTTAATCAGGGCATTACGACAAAGTACATAGACCGCTATCTAGCATGCATCTATGCCTAAAAAGTCCACCTTCAGGTTATCATCCGAACCCCTTCCAGTATTAAGATGCAAACAACAGACAATTGCATTAAGTATGGTGCGTAATGTAATCAACACAAATATCCTTAGACAAAGCATCGATGTTTTATCCCTAGTGGCAACAAGCACATCCACAACCTTAGAACTTTCTCGTCATCGTCCCGCATTCAATGGAGGCATGAACCCACTATCGAGCATAAATACTCCCTCTTGGAGTCACAAGTATCAACTTGGCCGAGCCTCTACTAGCAACGGAGAGCATGCAAGAACATAAACAACACATATATGATAGATTGATAATCAACTTGACATAGTATTCCATATTCATCGGATCCCAACAAACACAACATGTAGCATTACAAATAGATGATCTTGATCATGATAGGCAGCTCACAAGATCTAACATGGTAGCACAATGGGGAGAAGACAACCATCTAGCTACTGCTATGGACCCATAGTCCAGGGGTGAACTGCTCACACATCGATCCGGAGGCGATCATGGTAATGAAGAGACCTCCGGGAGATGATTCCCCTCTCCGGCAGGGTGCCGAAGGCGATCTCCTGAATCCCCCGAGATGGGATTGGCGGCGGTGGTGTCTCTGGAAGGTTTTCCGTATCGTGGCTCTCGGTACTGGGGTTTTCACGACGAAGGATTTAAGTAGGCGGAAGGGCGGAGTCGGAGGGCTGACAGGGGCCACACACTAGGGCGGCGCGGCCCCCCCCTTGGCCGCGCCGCCTTATGGTGTCGGCGCCCCATGGCCCCACTTCGTTTCTCCCTCGGTCTTCTGGAAGCTTCGTGGAAAAATAAGACCCTGGGTGTTGATTTCGTCCAATTCCGAGAATATTTCCTTTGTAGGATTTCTGAAACCAAAAACAGCAGAACAACAGAAGCGGCTCTTCGGCATCTCGTCAATAGGTTAGTGCCGGAAAATGCATAATAATGACATAAAGTGTGTATAAAACATGTGAGTATCATCATAAAAGTAGCATGGAACATAAGAAATTATAGATACGTTTGAGACGTATCAAGCATCCCCAAGCTTAGTTCATACTCGCCCTCGAGTAGGTAAACGATAACAAAGATAATTTCTGAAGTGACGAGCTATCATAATCTTGATCAATACTATTGTAAAGCATATGAGATGAATGCAGCGATTCGAAGCAATGGTGAAGACAATGAGTAAACAAATGAATCATATAGCAAAGACTTTTCATGAATAATACTTTCAAGAGAAGCATCAATAGGACTTTCATAAGAGTTACTCATAAAGCAATAAATTCTTAATAGAAAGCTTTGAAACAACACAAAGGAAGATATAAGTTTCAGCAGTTGCTTTCAACGTCAACATGTATATCTCATGGATAATTGTCAACACAAAGTAATATAACAAGTGCAATAGGTAAACATGTAGGAATCAATGCACACAGTTGATACAAGTGTTTGCTTCTAAGATTGAAAGAATAGGTAAACTGACTCAACAATAAAGTAGAAGATAGGCCCTTCACAGAGAGAAGCATGGATTACTATTTTTGTGCTAGAGCTTTTCATTTTGAAAACATAGAAACAATTTTGTCAACGGTAGTAATAAATCATATGTGTTATGTACAAGATATCCTATAAGTTGCAAGCCTGATGCATAGTATACCAATAGTGCTCGCACCTTGTCCTAATTAGCTTGGATTAACATGGATTATCATTGCATAGCATATGTTTGAACCAAGTGTCACAAAGGGGTACCTCTATGCCGCCTGTACAAAGGTCTAAGGAGAAAGTTCGCATTGGATTTCTCGCTTTTTGATTATTCTCAACTTAGACATCCATACCGGGACAACATAGACAACGAGATAATGGACTCCTCTTTAATGCATAAGCATTCAACAACAGATTAATATTCTCATAAGAGATTGAGGATTGATTGTCCAAACTGAAACTTCCACCATGGATCATGGCTTTAGTTAGCGGCCCAATGTTCTTCTCTAACAATATGCATACTCAAACCATTTGATCATGAGAATCGCCCTTACTTCAGACAAGACGAACATGCATAGCAACTCACATGATATTCAACAAAGGTAAAATAGTTGATGGCGTCCCCAGAAACATGGTTACCGCTCAACAAGCAACTTATTAAGAAATAAGATACATAAGTACACATTCTCCACCACAATAGTTTTTAAGGCTATTTTCCCATGAGCTATATATTGCAAAGACAAAGGATAGAATTTTTAAAGGTAGCACTCAAGTAATGTACTTTGGAATGGGAGAGAAATACCATGTAGTAGGTAGGTATGGTGGACACAAATGGCATAGTTTTTGGCTCAAGGGTTTGGATGCACGAGAAGAATTCCTCTCAATACAAGGCTAGGCTAGCAAGGTTGTTTGAAGCAAACTCAAGTATAAAATGGTACAAGCAAAGCTTACATATGAACACATTGCAAGCATTATAAGACTTTACATCGTCTTCCTTGTTGTTCAAACACCTTAACCAGAAAATATCTAGACTCTAGAGACCAATCATGCAAACCAAATTTTAACAAGCTCTATGTAGTTCTTGATGGCGCGTGAGACACACGTCCGTTGGGAACCCCAAGAGGAAGGTGTGATGCGTACAGCAGCAAGTTTTCCCTCAGTAAGAAACCAAGGTTATCGAACCAGTAGGAGTCAAGGAACACGTGAAGGTTGTTGGTGGCGGAGTGTAGTGCGGCGCAACACCGGGGATTCCGGCGCCAACGTGGAACCTGCACAACACAATCAAAGTACTTTGCCCCAACGTAACGGTGAGGTTGTCAATCTCACCGGCTTGCTCGTAAACAAAGGATTAGATGTATAGTGTGGATGATGATGTTTGTTTGCGAAGAACGATAAAGAACAAGTATTGCGATAGATTGTATTTCAGATGTAAAGAATTGGACCGGGGTCCACAGTTAACTAGTGGTGTCTCTCCCATAAGATAAACGGATGTTGGGTGAACAAATTACGGTTGGGCAATTGACAAATAAAGAAGGCATAACAATGCACATACATATATCATGATGAGTACTATGAGATTTAATCGGGGCATTACGACAAAGTACATAGACCGCTATCCAGCATGCATCTATGCCTAAAAAGTCCACCTTCGGGTTATCATCCGAACCCCTTCCGGTATTAAGTTGCAAACAACGAGACAATTGCATTAAGTACGGTGCGTAATGTAATCAACACAAATATCCTTAGACAAAGCATCGATGTTTTATCCCTAGTGGAAACGAGCACATCCACAACCTTAGAACTTTCTACATCATCGTCCCGGATTCAATGGAGGCATGAACCCACTACCGAGCATAAATACTCCCTCTTGGAGTCACAAGTATCAACTTGGCCGAGCCTCTACTAGCAACGGAGAGCATGCAAGAACATAAACAACATATATGATAGATTGATAATCAACTTGACATAGTATTCAATATTCAACGGATCCCAACAAACACAACATGTAGGATTACAAATAGATGATCTTGATCATGATAGGCAGCTCACAAGATCTAACATGATAGCACAATGAGGAGAAGACAACCATCTAGCTACTGCTATGGACCCATAGTCCAGGGGTGAACTACTCACACATCGATCCGGAGGCGATCATGGTGATGAAGAGACCTCCGGGAGATGATTCCCCTCTCCGGCAGGGTGCCGGAGGCGATCTCCTGAATCCCCCGAGATGGGATTAGCGGCGGCGGCGTCTCTGGAAGGTTTTCCATATCGTGGCTCTCGGTACTGGGGTTTTCGCGACGAAGGCTTTAAGTAGGCGGAAGGGTAGGTTTAGGGGCGACACAAGGGACCCACACAACAGGGCGGCGCGGCCCCACCCTTGGCTGCGCGGCCCTGGCGTGGCGTCGCCTCGTCGCCCCACTTCGTAATCCTTTCGGTCTTCTGGAAGCTTCGTGCAAAAAGAAGACCCTGGGCGTTGATTTCGTCCAATTCAGAGAATGTTTCCTTACTAGGATTTCGAAACCAAAAACAGCAGAAAACGACAGACGGCTCTTCGGCATCTCGTCAATAGGTTAGTGCCGGAAAATGCATAATAATGACATATAATGTGTATAAAACATGTGAGTATCATCAATAAAGTAGCATGGAACATAAGAAATTATAGATACGTTTGAGACGTATCAAGCATCCCCAAGCTTAGTTCCTACTCGCCCTCGAGTAGGTAAACGATAACAAAGATAATTTCTGAAGTGACATGCTATCATAATCTTGATCAATACTATTGTAAAGGATATGAGATGAATGCAGCGATTCGAAGCAATGGTGAAGATAATGAGTAAACAAATGAATCATATAGCAAAGACTTTTCATGAATAATACTTTCAAGACAAGCGTCAATAAGACTTGCATAAGAGTTACTCATAAAGCAATAGATTCAAAGTAAAGGCATTGAAGCAACACAAAGGAAGATATAAGTTTCAGCGGTTTCTTTCAACTTCAACATGTATATCTCATGGATAATTGTCAACACAAAGTAATATAACAAGTGCAATAGGTAAACATGTAAGAATCAATGCACACAGTTTACACAAGTGTTTGCTTCTGAGATAGAAAGAATAGGTAAACTGACTCAACAATAAAGTAAAAGAATGTCCCTTCGCAGAGGGAAGCATGGATTACTATATTTGTGCTAGAGCTTTTCATTTTGAAAACAAGAAACAATTTTGTCAACGGTAGTAATAAAGCATATGTGTTATGTATAAGATATCCTATAAGTTGCAAGCCTCATGCATAGTATACCAATAGTGCTCGCACCTTGTCCTAATTAGCTTGGATTAACATGGATTATCATTGCATAGCATATGTTTCAACCAAGTGTCACAAAGGGGTACCTCTATGCCGCCTGTACAAAGTTCTAAGGAGAAAACTCGCATTGGATTTCTCGCTTTTGATTATTCTCAACTTAGACATCCATACCGGGACAACATAGACAACAGATAATGGACTCCTCTTTAATGCATAAGCATTCAACAACAGTTAATATTCTCATAAGAGATTGAGGATTGATTGTCCAAACTGAAACTTCCACCATGGATCATGGCTTTAGTTAGCGGCCCAATGTTCTTCTCTAACAATATGCATACTTAAACCATATGATCATGAAAATCGCCCTTACTTCAGACAAGACGAACATGCATAGCAACTCACATGATATTCAACAAAGGTATAATAGTTGATGGCGTCCCCAGAAACATGGTTACCGAACTTATTAAGAAATAAGACACATAAGTACATATTCTTCACCACAATAATTTTTTAAGGCTATTTTTCCCATGAGCTATATATTGCAAAGACAAAGAATAGAATTTTAAAAGTAGCACTCAAGTAATTTACTTTGGAATGGCAGAGAAATACCATGCGGTAGGTAGGTATGGTGGACACGAATGGCATGGTTATTGGATCAAGGATTTGGATGCACGAGAAGAATTCCTCTCAATACAAGGCTAGGCTAGCAAGGTTGTTTGAAGCAAACTCAAGTATGAAACGGTGCAGCAAAACTCACATATGAACATATTGTAAGTATTATAAGACTTTACATCGTCTCCTTGTTGTTCAAACACCTTAACCAGAAAATATCTAGACTCTAGAGACCAATCATGCAAACCAAATTTTAACAAGCTCTATGTAGTTCTTCATTAATGGGTACAAAGTACATGATGCAAGAGCTTAAACATGATCTATATGAGCACAACAATTGCCAAGTATCAAATTATTCAAGACATTATACCAATTACCACATGCGGCATTTTCCGTTTCCAACCATATAAAAATGAATGAAGTAGTTCAACTTTCGCAATGAACATTAAGAATAAAGCTAAGAACATATGTGTTCATACGAAACAGCGGAGCGTGTCTCTCTCCCAAACAAGGAATGCTAGGATCCGAATTTATTCAAACAAAAACAAAAATAAACAGACGCTCCAAGTAAAGCACATAAGATGTGACGGAATAAAAATATAGTTTCACTAGAGGTGACCTGATAAGTTGTCGATGAAGAAGGGATGCCTTGGGCATCCCCAAGCTTAGATGCTTGAGTCTTCTTAAAATATGGAGGGATGAACCACGGGGGCATCCCCAAGCTTAGACTTTTCACTCTTCTTGATCATATTGTATCATCCTCCTCTCTTGACCCTTGAAAACTTCCTCCACACCAAACTCAAAACAATCTCATTAGAGGGTTAGTGCATAATTGAAAATTCATATATTCAGAGGTGATATAATCATTCTTAACACTTCTGGACATTGCACAACGCTATTGAAAGTTAATGGAACAAAGAAATCCATCAAACATAGCAAAACAGGCAATGCGAAATAAAAGGCAGAATCTATCAAAACAAAACAGTCCGTAAAGACGAATTTTTTTAGAGGCACTGGACTTGCTCAGATGAAAATTCCCAAATTGAATGAAAGTTGCGTACATTCTGAGGATCACGCACGTAAATTGGCAGATTTTTCTAAAGTTTCTACGAGCGAGGGCGGCTCAATTTCGTGACGACAAGAAATCTGTTCCTGCGCGATAATCCAAATCTAGTATTGACTTTACTATCAAAGACTTTACTTGGCACAACAATGCAATAAAATAAAGATAAGGAGAGGTTGCTACAGTAGTAACAACTTCCAAGACTCAAATATAAAACAAAAGTGCGAAGTAAAATAATGGGTTGTCTCCCATAAGCGCTTTTCTTTAACGCCTTTCAGCTAGGCGCAGAAAGTGTGTATCAAGTATTATCAAGAGACGAAGCATCAACATCAATAGGTATCTTAGATGCTCCCCCATCCGTAGTGGTGCTAAGGGCTTTGTCAATTTTAGGCCTATAATAGTTTTTTTGGCTTAGGCACTTTAGAGACATACATGAACTTTTGCTCCTTACCCACATAAGCTTTCTCCTTAAACTTAAGAGAAGAAAAATTTGAACCCAAGGTTCCCATAGCTTCTTCAAGTTCACTAATCCTATGGGTTCGATTATCATGAGTAGAACAAGTTTCTAAAACAGCAATTCTCTCATTAATTCCACCTAGAGATTTATCAAGTTTATCAGTGCTATTAAGTAATATTCCCAATTTAGTCTCAATACTTGGAAGATCTTTCTAAATGGCCTCCAACTTTTTCATGACATCTTCAAGAGAGATTTCAATTTTATCTTCATTAACAGGTGGTATTCCAACTAGACTCTCAATGATGCAACTAGCTTCTAAAGCATGAGTGCCTAGGAAATTACCGCCCGCAAGAGTATCAAGAACATACCTATTCCAACTAGAGATACCAACATAAAAGTTCCTAAGTAATATAATAGTGGAGTGTTTCTTAATGCACCTATGATGAGCATCACTAATTCTATACCAAGCATCTTTAAAACTTTATCCCCCTTGTTGCTTAAACGAACGAACTTCAACTTCCGGATTACTCATTTTTAGTAAAAGCAAACTAAATAAAGTAAATGCAAGTAACTAATTTTTTGTGTGTTTTTAATATGGAGAACAAGACAGTAAATAAAATAAAACTAGCAACTAATTTTTTTGTGTTTTTGATATAAGAGCAAACAAAGCAGTAAATGAAATAAAGTAAAGCAAGACAAAAATAAAGTAAAGAGATTAGATGTGGGAGACTCCCCTTGCAGCGTGTCTTGATCTCCCCGGCAACGGCGCCAGAAAAAGTGCTTGATGGCGCGTGAGACACACGTCCGTTGGGAACCCCAAGAGGAAGGTGTGATGCGTACAGCAGCAAGTTTTCCCTCGCAAGAAACCAAGGTTATCGAACCGGTAGGAGTCAAGGAGCACGTGAAGGTTGTCGGTGGCGGAGTGTAGTACGGCGCAACACCAGGGATTCCGGCGCCAACGTGGAACCTGCACAACACAATCAAAGTACTTTGCCCCAACGTAACAGTGAGGTTGTCAATCTCACCGGCTTACTGTAAACAAAGGATTAGATGTATAGTGTGGATGATGATGTTTGTTTGCGAAGAACAGTAAAGAACAACTATTGCAGTAGATTGTATTTCAGATGTATAGAATTGGACCGGGGTCCACAGTTCACTAGTGGTGTCTCTCCCATAAGATAAACAGATGTTGGGTGAACAAATTACAGTTGGGCAATTGACAAATAAAGAAGGCATAACAATGCACATACATATATCATGATGAGTACTATGAGATTTAATCGGGGCATTACGACAAAGTACATAGACCGCTATCCAACATGCATCTATGCCTAAAAAGTCCACCTTCAGAGTTATCATCCGAACCCCTTCCAGGTATTAAGTTGCAAACAACAGTACAATTGCATTAAGTATGGTGCGTAATGTAATCAACACAAATATCCTTAGACAAAGCATCGATGTTTTATCCCTATGGCAACAAGCACATCCACAACCTTAGAACTTTCCGTCACATCGTCCCGCATTCAATGGAGGCATGAACCCACTATCGAGCATAAATACTCCCTCTTGGAGTCACAAGTATCAACTTGGCCGGAGCCTCTACTAGCAACGGAGAGCATGCAAGAACATAAACAACATATATGATAGATTGATAATCAACTTGACATAGTATTCAATATTCATCGGATCCCAACAAACACAACATGTAGGATTACAAATAGATGATCTTGATCATGATAGGCAGCTCACAAGATCTAACATGATAGCACAATGAGGAGAAGACAACCATCTAGCTACTGCTATGGACCCATAGTCCAGGGGTGAACTACTCACACATCGATCCGGAGGCGATCATGGTGATGAAGAGACCTCCGGGAGATGATTCCCCTCTCCGGCAGGGTGCCGGAGGCGATCTCCTGAATCCCCCGAGATGAGATTGGCGGCGGCGGCGTCTCTGGAAGGTTTTCTGTATCGTGGCTCTCGGTACTGGGGTTTTCGCGATGAAGGCTCTAAGTAGGCGGAAGGGTAGGTTCAGGGGCGACACGAGGGACCCACACAACAGGGCGGCGCGGCCCCACCCTTGGCCGCGTGGCCCTGGCGTGGCATCGCCTCGTCGCCCCACTTCGTAATCCTTTCGGTCTTCTGGAAGCTTCGTGCAAAAATAAGACCCTGGGCGTTGATTTCGTCCAATTCCGAGAATATTTCCTTACTAGGATTTCTGAAACCAAAAACAGCGAGAAAACAACAGAATCGGCTCTTCGCCATCTCGTCAATAGGTTAGTGCCGGAAAATGCATAATAATGACATATAATATGTATAAAACATGTGAGTATCATCAATAAAGTAGCATGGAACATAAGAAATTATAGATACGTTTGAGACATATCAGTTCTTCATTACTAGGTACAAAGTACATGATGCAAGAGCTTAAACATGATCTATATGAGCACAACAATTGCCAAGTATCAAATTATTCAAGACATTATACCATTTACCACATGCAGCATTTTCTGTTTCCAACCATATAACAATGAACGAAGCGGTTTCAACCTTCGCCATGAACATTAAGAATAAAGCTAAGAACATATGTGTTCATACGAATCAGCGGAGCGTGTCTCTCTCCCAAACAAATAATGCTAGGATCCGATTTTATTCAAACAAAAACAAACAGACGCTCCAAGTAAAGCACATAAGATGTGACGGAATAAAAATATAGTTTCACTAGAGGTGACCTGATAAGTTGTCGATGAAGAAGGGATGCCTTGGGCATCCCCAAGCTTAGATGCTTGAGTCTTCTTAAAATATGCAGGGATGAACCACGGGGGCATCCCCAAGCTTAGACTTTTCACTCTTCTTGATCATATTGTATCATCCTCCTCTCTTGACCCTTGAAAACTTCCTGCACACCAAACTCAAAACAAACTCATTAGAGAGTTAGTGCATAATTGAAAATTCATATATTCAGAGGTGACATAATCATTCTTAACACTTCTGGACATTGCACAAAGCTACTGAAAGTTAATGGAAGAAAGAAATCCATCAAACATAGCAAAACAGGCAATGCGAAATAAAAGGCAGAATCTGTCAAAACAGAACAGTCCGTAAAGACGAATTTTTCAGGGGCACTTAACTTGCTCAGATGAAAATGCCCAAATTGAATGAAAGTTGCGTACATATCTGAGGATCACACACGTAAATTGGCAGATTTTTCTAAATTTTCTACCGCAGGGGCTGCTCAATTTCGTGACAGCAAGAAATCTGTTTCTGCGCAGTAATCCAAATCTAGTATTGACTTTACTATCAAAGACTTTACTTGGCACAACAATGCAATAAAATAAAGATAAGGAGAGGTTGCTACAGTAGTAACAACTTCCAAGACTCAAATATAAAATAAAAGTGCAGAAGTAAAATAATGGGTTGTCTCCCATAAGCGCTTTTCTTTAACGCCTTTCAGCTAGGCACAGAAAGTGTGAATCAAGTATTATCAAGAGATGAAGCATTAACATTCTTACCAGGGGCTTTGTGCTTACCCTTCTTACTCTTTGGTTTAGGGAATACATGACCGCATCCGGGCATAGAGGTAAAATTTAGAGTGCCTTTCCCCACATCTATGATTGTGATACGTCTCCGACGTATCGATAATTTCTTATGTTCTATGCCATATTATTGATGATACCTACATGTTTTATGCACACTTTATGTCATATTCGTGCATTTTCTGGAACTAACCTATTAACAAGATGCCGAAGTGCCAGTTGCTGTTTTCTGCTGTTTTTGGTTTCAGAAATCCTAGTAACGAAATATTCTCGGAATCGGACGAAATCTAGACCCAGGTTCCTATTTTCACCGGAAGCATCCAGAACACCCGGGAAGGACCGGAGGGGGGCACCGGGCCCCCGGATGATAGGGTGGCGCGGCCCGGGCCCCGGCCGCGCCGGCCTATGGTGTGGCCACCCCTTCGACCCTCCTGCGCCGCCTCTTCGCCTATAAAAGCCTCCGTCGCGAAACCCCTGATGCGAAAAACCACGATACGGAAAACCTTCCAGAGCCGCCGCCATCGCGAAGCCAAGATCTGGGGGACAGGAGTCTCTCGTTCCGGCACCCTGCCGGAGCGGGGAAGTGCCCCGGAAGGCTTCTCCATCGACACCGCTGCCATCTCCACCGCCATCTTCATCACCGCTCGTTGCTCCCATGAGGAGGGAGTAGTTCTCCATCGAGGCTCGGGGCTGTACCGGTAGCTATGTGGTTCATCTCTCTCCTATGTGCTTCAATACAATAATCTCATGAGCTGCCTTACATGATTGAGATTCATATGAGGATGCTTGTAATCTAGATGTCACTATGCTAGTCAAGTGAGTTTTACTTATGTGATCTCCGGAGACTCCTTGTCCCACATGTGTAAAGGTGACAGTGTGTGCACCGTGTGGGTCTCTTAGGCTATATTTCACAGAATACTTATTCACTGTTGAATGGCATAGTGAGGTGCTTATTTATATCTCTTTATGATTGCAATGTGTTTGTATCTCAATTTATCTATGTGCTACTCTAGCAATGTTATTAAAGTAGTTTTATTCCTCCCGCACGTGTGCAAAGGTGACGAGTGTGTGCACCGTGTTAGTACTTGGTTTATGCTATGATCATGATCTCTTGTAGATTGCGAAGTTAACTATTGCTATGATAATATTGATGTGATCTATTCCTCCTACATATGCATGAAGGTGACGAGTGTGCATGCTATGCTAGTACTTGGTTTAGTCTTTTGATCTATCTTACACTAAAGGTTACTAAAATATGAGCATTATTGTGGAGCTTGTTAACTCCGGCATTGAGGGTTCGTGTAATCCTACGCAATGTGTTCATCATCCAACAAGAGTGTAGAGTATGCATTTATCTATTCTGTTATGTGATCAATGTTGAGAGTGTCCACTAGTGAAAGTCTAATCCCTAGGCCTTGTTCCTAAATATCGCTATCGCTGCTTGTTTACTCGTTTCTTTGCGTTACTACTCGCTGCGTTACTACTGCTGCGTTACTACTGCTTGTTTACTGTCCTGGGCAAAGCACTTTTCCGGTGCCGTTGCTACTACTTATTCATACCACCTGTATTTCACTATCTCTTCGCCGAACTAGTGCACCTATTAGGTGTGTTGGGGACACAAGAGACTTCTTGCTTTGTGGTTGCAGGGTTGCATGAGAGGGATATCTTTGACCTATTCCTCCCTGAGTTCGATAAACCTTGGGTAATCCACTTAAGGGAAACTTGCTGCTGTTCTACAAACCTCTGCTCTTGGAGGCCCAACACTGTCTACAAGAATAGAAGCTCCCGTAGACATCAGATTGCTCCCACAAGTTTCAGCAGGGACCTTCCAAGTGTGATTTGTCCTGTCCCTACACATTTAACAACGAGATAATCAGTGGATACCGTTCTTCCAAGAAAGGTTGTGAACACACCTTCAGCTATATCCTTAGGAATTATAACAGAGTTATCAGTAATAGTTATTCCTTTTCCTCCTTCAGTAAGTTCCCAAAGTGTCAAAGATTCATAAATTCTTCCAGGCATAAGGCAAAACTCAGACATAATATCACAACGGGCATGAAAAGTTTCACCACAAATAGCAACTTTAATAGTAGGCACCCACATTGAAGGTTCAAAGCTTAGTGGAACATAATTATAATACTCACGAATCTGGTTGTACCCTTCTTTTAAACAAGATATATTCGTTTCGAGAGTGTTTAATCTATTATGAATGCTAGCAAGAGATGAATCAAAATTATTAGCGGAGCTAGATGATGCAACCAATTTTTTTATGGCATTATAAGCTTGATCCCCATCACGGTGAAGCAAATCTCCTCCCACTACGACATCTAAGGCATATCTATAGCGAAGAATAAGCCCAAAATAAAAGTTACTAAGAAGCAAACTTAGAGTCATTTTAGGTTCAGTTTTACTATAAGAATCAAAAATTCTAGACCAAGCTTCTTTAAAACTCTCTTCACCACCTTGTTTAAAAGTAAAGATCGATTCCTCAGGTGATAGAGTAACAATTACGGGACTAGTCATGATAACAAAATAAGGTAAATACAAGTAACTAATTTTTTTGTGTTTTTAATATGGAGAACAAGACAGTAAATAAAGTAAAACTAGCAACTAATTTTTTGTGTTTTTGATATAAGAGCAAACAAAGCAGTAAATAAAATAAAGTAAAGCAAGACAAAAACAAAGTAAAGAGATTGGATGTGGGAGACTCCCCTTGCGAGCGTGTCTTGATCTCCCCGGCAACGGCGCCGAGAAAAGAGTTGTCTGGCGTGCGGTTGACGTGGGAGTTAGAAATCTCCGTGGTGTAACTTTTCTTCGGGTCCCGGCAACGGCGCCGGAAAAAGAGCTTGATAGCGTGCAAGACACACGTCCGTTGGGAACCCCAAGAGGAAGGTGTGATGCGTACAGCAACAAATTTTCCCTCAGTAAGAAACCAAGGTTATCGAACCGGTAGGGAGTCAAGGAACACGTGAAGGTTGTTGGTGGCGGAGTGTAGTGCGGCGCAACACCGGGGATTCCGGCGCCAACGTGGAACCCGCACAACACAATCAAAGTACTTTGCCCCAACGTAACGGTGAGGTTGTCAATCTCACCGGCTTGTCTGTAAACAAAGGATTAGATGTATAGTATGGAAGATGATGTTTGTTTGCGAAGAACAATGAAAGAACAAGTATTGCGGTAGATTGTATTTCGGATGTAAAGAATGGATCGGGGTCCACAGTTCACTAGTGGTGTCTCTCCCATAAGATAAATGGCATGTTGGATGAACAAATTACAGTTGGGCAATTGACAAATAAAGAAGGCATAACAATGCACATACATATATCATGATGAGTACTATGAGATTTAATCGAGGCATTACGACAAAGTACATAGACCGCTATCCAAGCATGCATCTATGCCTAAAAAGTCCACCTTCGAGTTATCATCAGAACCCCTTCCGAGTATTAAGTTGCAAACAACGAGACAATTGCATTAAGTATGGTGCGTAATGTAATCAACACAAATATCCTTAGACAAAGCATCGATGTTTTATCCCTAGTGGCAACAGCACATCCACAACCTTAGAACTTTCATCGTCATCGTCCCGAGATTCAATGGAGGCATGAACCCACTATCGAGCATAAATACTCCCTCTTGGAGTCACAAGTATCAACTTGGCCGAGCCTCTACTAGCAACGGAGAGCATGCAAGAACATAAACAACACATATATGATAGATTGATAATCAACTTGACATAGTATTCCATATTCATCGGATCCCAACAAACACAACATGTAGCATTACAATTAGATGATCTTGATCATGATAGGCAGCTCACAAGATCTAACATGATAGCACAATGAGGAGAAGACAACCATCTAGCTACTGCTATGGACCCATAGTCCGAGGGGTGAACTACTCACACATCGATCCGGAGGCGATCATGGTGATGAAGAGACCTCTGGGAGATGATTCCCCTCTCCGGCAGGGTGCCGGAGGCGATCTCATGAATCCCCCGAGATGGGATTGGTGGCGGCGGCGGCGTCTCTGGAAGGTTTTCCGTATCGTGGCTCTCGGTACTGGGGTTTTCGCGACGAAGGCTTTAAGTAGGCGGAAGGGCGGAGTCGGAGGGCTGACAGGGGGGCCACACACTAGGGCGGCGTGGGCCCCCCCTTGGCCGCGCCGCCTTATGGTGTCGGCGCCCCGTGGCCCCACTTCGTCTCTCCCTCGGTCTTCTGGAAGCTTCGTGGAAAAATAAGACCCTGGGCGTTGATTTCGTCCAATTCCGAGAATATTTCCTTTGTAGGATTTCTAAAACCAAAAACAGCGAGAAAACGACAATCGGCTCTTCGGCATCTCGTCAATAGGTTAGTGCCGGAAAATGCATAATAATGACATAAAGTGTGTATTAAACATGTGAGTATCATCATAAAAGTAGCATGGAACATAAGAAATTATAGATATGTTTGAGACGTATCACCAACCTCTTCTACAAGAACTGCGCGCCTACCGACTCCTGCGCGGCATGTTCTGACACTGAGACCCGGAGGCATCTCTTCTTCGACTGCCCCATCTCCGTGGAGGTCTGGGCCAGGCTTGGGGTGTCCATCCCTCGCGACGACTTCTCCATTTGGGACCTCGCTTCCCCGACTGCCGTTGACTCTTCTACCTGGCGCGCTGGCATTGCAGCGATATTATGGTCGATTTGGAAGGCGAGGAATGACCTCGTTTTCAACGCCAAGCCCTCCACCGCACGCCTTGTGCTCCGTCGGGCCGGTGATGATCTTGCGATTTGGCGCTGGCGGTACAAGATCGAGGACCGTGGAAGCTTAGATAGTCTTCGGAACTCTATCCTCGCTGCTGCTGTTTAGATTTTGTATGCCATGCTGTGACTGCTAAAGTCAACTCGAGTAATATAACAAGCGGTGGGGATTTATCCCCCCCGTAATTCTCGAAAAAAAAAGACGGGCGCGTCAAGACGCGCTAGGTACATCTAGTATTCCTCTAACCCTAGAGCCTTCCACACCTCCTTAGCTCGCTTGCAAGTAAACAAGAGATGTTTAATATCTTCACACCCTCTTTTACATATAGGACACTAGGCTGAAACCTTAATATGCCTGTTTGCTAGTACCCCCATACTCGGAACAAGACCGTGAAGAGATTTCCATCCAAAAAAATTTACTTTTGTAGGAACAATTTAAACTCCAAAGAATACTCCACACTGGGTTAACCCGTTCTGGACCTTGTCCATCAGATCTCCTCGTTTTCAGGCCGAATTGGCGTTCCCGCTCCGAGTAATAGGCTGATCGCACCGAAAAAATAAAATTATTTGACTTATGCCATAATTAGGAGTGTCTCAACCGTTGATTAATGTTTCTTTTCAAAAAATTGGGCTACTATTAGATCATGACAAAGGAGTTTGATTACTTCATGATTGGTCAGTTCCCCAAGGCAGGGAGGAAGAACTGTTACAATTAACACTTGGCCACGCAATACTATGACTTAACGCAGCTAATTCATTATTTTTATCCTTTTCATTTTTTGTTGAAACTTCTAAATGCTGATCTAAAATTATCAATCTGTCAACTAGATAAGTATTTATCACACAAACCATTTGTCACAAACTATGTGATTAGAAATTCCAATACGACTTGAACGTTCCCGCATTCCAGATCGTATGGGAACCATATGAGCCAGTTTAGGATGTAGAAAATCATTTTAAGATTGAAGGCATGTTTTTTTCGAAATAGAGGATAAGATCCCGACATCTGCATCAAATCGATGCACAGAGGCTAGATTTAGGGCATGTACAATACATGGACGACTTGTCCATGCGATTATGGAAATGATAACAGAAATACTTATTATAGAGCATCAGCGTTAGCACCTTCTTGGACTACAATGTTAATTACATCATATAAGTGCTTAAACAAGCTGGATCGTGCGGGCGAAGAGCCATAGTGTCTAGTGACTATTTTTGCGGTGACACTAGCTGAGACCTAGGATCGAACGAGATTCTCGTGAAACCGCAAAGAATTGGATCCTAGCGCCCATGTTTAGCGTCTGCATTGTAGATGCTATCAGAGGACTAAAAAGTCTCGAAATGGGCTCGATGACACACTTTTAGTCGGGCTCACTAATTGTTTCTCTAACACTAGATTTTCTTATAGAGTCAAGGTAAAACATCCTTTCTGAAGGTATGGAAAAAAAATTAACTATGGACTCTACCTCCGTGGATGCCATGAAGAACACTTAATTGAAGGATTCTTTTCCGGCTTAAGTGTTACTTTGTGGGTTAGGCGCACACAGGGTACACAATGTCTGCCATGGGCCATGGCAGACTGCCGGTGTAAGCGTTAAAGCTTGTCCAAGTAAGAGTTCAGAGGAAAAAGTAAAATTTCACGAAACGATTACATGTATTGGTAACGAAACTTACTCTGTAGGAAAAACAGAGGCAAAGAAAGTCACATGAATACATTCTTCAAACTACACACACGTTTCGTTTCTCAAATTCCAAATCAAGCGCGCGCGCGTGCGCGCGCTCAGCCGACGAAATCCCTGTTCCCGTGCACGCACGCACCGCGGGCCGATCGATCAGTAGTGGCGCCTGGGCGCGCAGTGCCTCGGCCTGAACGCGAGCGGGCCGGCGGCGTAGAGCGCGTACCCGTCGGCGGGGGACCCCTTGCCCTCGTCGCGGATGGGCGCGCCCTGGATGCCGTAGTTGATGTTGGTGAGGTCGTCGCACTTGCGGTCCGGCGACGAGAGCAGGCGGACGAAGCACGCCTTGGTGGGGTCCCCCTTGTAGTACGCCGCGGCCGGAGGGCCGTCGCCGAGGTCGGCGAGGTAGTAGCCGTTGCCGTCCGCCTTGACCGACCGCCACGCCATGACGCGGTTCTTGCGGTCGCGGCAGGTCACCGTCACCTTGGCCCCCGGCAGCGGCGTGGCGCCGTCCAGGCACCACGAGTTGCGGTGCGCGCAGCTCTGGGCGTACACCATGCCCTCCACCTGCACCACCAGCTTCTTCTCGCCGCCGCTGTTGGGGTGGGAGTAGTCGCCGTGGTCCGAGGCCGCGGCCGCGGCGAGGAGGGACACGAGGATGGCCAGGGACAGGGGGAGGTAGGCCGCCATTGCTCCAAGATCGACTGGTGTTACTCGGTCGAAGGAGATGATCGGAGCTGGCTTTGGCTGTGTGCGGAAATGGCGGGAGGCGTGGGGTTCATATATAAACGCGGCAATGTGACTGGGCGAGCGATTAGGGTGAGTAAAAAAATGGTTTAGACGTGCGGCCATGTAGGTGGCCGGCCGGCATTAGGCTACGTGAGGGCCAGTTTGTCTCGGAGATTGTCGGCCTTGGGCACAAAGGAGATCACGTTGATGTTAGTTTATTGTTACCAAGATTAGATGATGATTGGTTTGTAGGGTTCAGGAGCAAAGAAGATTGCGTGCGTGAATCATGATATTTTCTTTGATTATGCTAGACATGTACGGTACGGCTTTGCCGGCATCCTGGGTAAGCCAATCAGTTCGAGTTGACAATATGAAGATTTCAATATCAAATGGGAGAGAGAAATTACCCCACTAACTAAGTCTTAGAGACCAAAACATTCGGTGCCGCTCGATGAAAGAGGATGAGTGGTGAAGAGAGAACAAGTGAACCATGGAGACTAGGAAAAAAGAGGTGACAATCGACGATGTTGTGGCGGGGAGGGGTGGAAGCTGAGGGGAGAGGGCAAGAGAAATAGGGGAGTGACGGTGATGCCAGTGGCAAGAGGAGGTGATGCGCCCACGAAGAGAGAAGGAGCTAGAAAGTAGGCTATTTCACTTTAGATGCAAAGCACACGAAAATATCTAGTGATACCACACTTTATAAAATCAATTTTGTAGATGTTAAAAAAATTGAAACAAATTTGCGGGTGTTCACAAGGGGTGTGTCTATATTTCTTAAAATTTTAAAAACCAAATTTGAAGTACACAAAGAGAAACAAAAAAAAGAGAAATTGCTATGTAAATAGTGTCATTTTGTGTTTTTCTTTATGTGACACTATTAATGTTGGATTTTTTGTTTCTCTAATTTGGTTCTACAAGTTATAGGCAATATAAATACACATCTTTTGAACACCCACAAATTTATTTCAGATTTTTTTACAACTACAATTTAAATTTAAAGAGTAGTATCATGGTATCAAATAGGTCGAGGTATCACTCTCAAAGCCCAACATCCACGCCCTATTTCTATGTGCTCATCTCGAATTGTATCATTTACTAACAAAAAATTATTTTTAAAAATAGATCACCATAAATATAAAGTAACACCTGATATTACATACATATTTTGTGAATGGGCCAGGCAATCATTCTTGATATGGTAGTTCGTAGGTGAGAGATAGTGGACCCATGAGAAATTTTGAATGGACGAAATTTTCGGAAATCCAAAGAACTAGGAATATAATACCTCCCATGTAATTATAAAAGGAATACAATAGCTATCATAAAATCCCCCCTCCCCCTTATAGAACACAATGCAAGTAAACATCTCAAAAACTGTCCCACAAAACCGCATTTCTGTTGTGCTAGATTTTCAAAAACTACACATTTTGATAAGCGTGGATTACATGTCAAGTCCTGATAAGTGGAGAATGCCTTTCAGCTCAACTGAAACTTCAAAATGCATGACATTTTAAATATGATGCAAACATTCTTTTTGTCAAAAAACATCTCTTCAAAACCGTAGTGCTTTGAAATATATGATTTTAGTGAATACTAAGAAATTTATTTTATTCCCCACCGAAATAAATTCATTTTACTTAGGAAATTAAGAAATTTAGTTTTTGTTGGAACTTGGGAGCTAAATCTTTTTTCAAGAACCAGGAAATTACGCAATGCCAAACATCTGTGGGCTGGGCCAACCGCTACATCATCGAGCTCCATCTGCAGCAAAAAGACCCAATACAAATGAAAGGCCGAATAAACAAAAGGCTCCAACCAGCTGGCCCAGATCTAGCGAGCGCAAACGAATCAAACAAAGCCCCATCATAAAATTCGGCCCATGTTCGGGAGAATTCGGTCCTCCCCCAATCGCGACGTTTTTTGCCCTAATCCACAGCACCTCTCGCCCGCATCGCGAATACTCTGTTCCGGCTCCGCCCCCGCGGCCTCTCGAACACTCCCAAACCCTAGCCAGGCGTGAACCCCATGTCGGGGTACGGATCCGACGACTACCGCGGCGGCGGCGGCGGTGGCTACGGCGGCCGAGGTCTCCGCTGGATCCTTGGAATTCGTCTGCGTCCTTTTCTCGTGGTTCGGTTTTCTGACTGCTTCGTTTTTGCGCAGATGGCGGCGGTCGCGGGCGCGGAGGCGGTGGAGGATACGGTGGTAGCGGCGGTGGGGGTTATGGAGGTGGTGGCGGTGGCGGAGGGTATGGCGGCGGTGGTGGGAGAGGAGGTGGTGGAGGAGGAGGCTACGGCGGCGGCGGTGGCGGAGGCGGCGGGAGAGGTGGCGGGCGCGGGGGAGGACGCGAAGGCGACTGGGTCTGCCCTGACGCGAGGTGCGTATCGATTTATCTCTAACTCTCTCTTGGTGATTTCGCGTTGGATTCGACTGATCCGGCAGTGATCTTCTGATCTGCGGTGGGAATTTAGATGTAGATGTGTAGACTCGCGATAAGCCAACCCTAGTTTAGGGTGTCTGTATACCTTGTTTAGCTGGTTCACTTGTTGGCTTGTTGGACTTAGGGTTTGCTTGTGACTTGCTGTGAAGTAGTAGTATTTTCTAGTTCGATGTGTACCAACTTAGTAGGATTTTCGTCAGTTCCATAATTTTTAATATACCGCGTCGGTAGAATTTGTCTTGACATTCATGATATTGTGCTTTCGATGTAGCGCTGTAGTTGGAATCGCAAACATCACTTCATTCCCATGACTTGGTTTTAATTTCTGCTAAATGCCTACCGATTTAAAATTTTCACTTGTGCAACAATGTTCACATGGGCGGAGGCGGTAAAAAAGAGACTTGAGGGATTAGAATGTCCCTATAGATTTAGCTCTTGATAGGACCACATGGAAATCAGCGCTCTATGTGCTGGAATCTTAGTTATCTCAGTTTACTTATTTTTTCTTTCTCTCTCCTTGTTTTGGTTTCCTTATGTTTCCGTTGGGTTTCATATCTAGCCTACCCCAACTTGCTTGGGGCTTTGATGTTATTGTTGTTGTAACGCAACGATGTCCAGGTGGGAATTTACACTCGTAAGTACAAAATGGCTGGACTATACATTGTTATAGTATATTTCTTCTTTGTGCATAGCTATGTACCCTCTTGTATTGTATCATTTGCTGTTATACCAAAGCATATGTTTAATTATGGGTTTATGTCTTAATTCAATGTTTTGCTTTTATTGGAAATATTTTCTACTACAGCTTCTTAAACACTGTCAGCTCTTTTAATGCTGCGGAGATTATCTTTTGTGGAATCAGTGAGACTAAGAATAATGAACTCTTGTTACAGCTGCGGTAATGTGAACTTTGCGAGGAGAACTGAGTGCAATAAATGTGGTTCAGCTAACCCAAGTGGAGGTGGAGGTGGAGGTGGTGGCGGTGGGTATGATAGGTCTGGTGGAGGCTACAACCGTGGTGGTGGTGATCATGGTTCAGGTGGTGGTGGTGGCTACAGCAGAGGTGACGGAGGACGAGGAGGATATAATCGTGATGGTGGTAGTGGTCGTGGTTTTGATGACCACCGTGGTGGTAGTGGTGGTTATGGAGGAAGAGACCAAGAGAACAACCAAAGGGTGGAAAAAAATACCTATAATGATGGTGGCTATGGACAAGCTCCCCCTAAAGGTCCTCCATCCTATGGCGGGCCTGCAGGTGACTACGCAGCGCCCCCAAGTTCTTATGGAGGAAGCAATGTATACAGTTCAGATAATGCAGTGCCACCCCCTAACAGCTATGGTGGTGGTCGAGGCTCTTACCCACCAAGCTATGGTGCCCCACCTCAAAACCCATATAGTGGTGGTGCCCCAGGGGGGCAAGGAGGCCTGCCACCTACATATGATGGTGGTTATGGTGGTCGTTCTGCGCCTGGGAGTGGAGGCGCAGGTGGCGCACCCCCATCCTATCATGGGGGTGGTGGCGGCGGTGGTTATACAGGAAATGCTACCCCTGAACCAGCTACAAAGGTTAAGCAGTGTGATGCAAACTGTGATGATTCCTGTGACAATCCAAGGATTTACATCTCAAACCTTCCTCCTGATGTGACTGTTGAGGAACTGCAAGAGCTTTTTGGAGGAATTGGCCAGGTATACTTTACCTTGATTCCTTATATCATATAATAGTCAAAAACTGCATATATTTTGTGGATGTGTCATTTGCTGATGTTGTTTTTTATGTGTTGCGCTCCTTAAATTGAACTGTATCTATTACTCCCTCTGATCCATAGTAAGTGTTGGTGGTTTAGTTCATATTTAAGCTAATTTGAACTAAAACTCCCAACACTTGATATGGATCGGAGGGAGCAGTTCTTTATCTTTTGGTACGTGTTCCTCTTAAAATCAGCTCTGTTTCTACATCTACTGTTGATGTTTGTTGTGAGATAAATGACGTGAAGTTACGTTATGTACAATTCTCTTTTTGTTTTGTTAACAGGAAGTGTTGAATTTGGAGCATATTAAGAATAATCCATTTTTAGGACAACACTACTTTTCTAGAATCATTGCATTAGTTGGGCACCATCTCCTATATTTATTTTAACACAGCATGCTTATATTTATAAACTGCATGTTAAGCATATGTGGTGAGATCATAATGAGGGTTATACAACATGGACTTGTTTGCTGCCTATTGATGTATGATAAGTAGGATGTTCATCAAATTTCCTGAATAAATTCGGATATTTGGTTGGACATAGTCATAATCTCTCTTCAGTTTGATCTGCTCGTGAAGTTCTGCTCCCAAATAGGTTGATGTATTTTTCTATTTTTATTGCCTAATACTACCTTCGTTCAAATTAAGTGTTGCAGCTTTTCTAGATACGGGCCTTATCTAGAAAAGCTGCGACACTTAATTTGGAACGGAGGGAATATATGTTTTACTAGCTACCCCAACCTGCTTGGGATAAAAGAGTTTGTTGTTGTAATATACTATGTTTTAGTATTTTTTTTTAGTTCATAGCTGTAGCAGTATTGCCATTCGAGTTGAATGTCTGCAGTGTGAGATATTATTTGGCAAGTAACTCTTTGACATGGCACCCTCTGTTAATAGAAATATTAGAGAATAGAGTACAGTTGGTTCATATAATGCTGCACTCTTCTAGATCAATCGTGCTCTTGAAGTTACTGTTTTAATTATGTGTACTGAAGACCATTTTATTCTGTTATTTTTCCCAATCATTTGGCTTTCGTGGCTTATGTGTTCTTGAAATATTGCAACTATACTTTTTTAAAGGTTGGAAGGATCAAGCAGAAGCGTGGTTACAAAGACCAGTGGCCCTGGAACATTAAAATCTATGCTGATGATTCTGGAAAAAACAAAGGAGATGCTTGTCTCGCTTATGAAGATCCATCTGCTGCTCATGCAGCTGGTGGATTCTACAACAGTATGTTTAGTGCCGATTTTGCATTGATACATGATATGCTTCCACTTAATGTATAGTGTTTTGCAGTTTATAATGCATAATTCTTTCCATGTGTCAGATTATGACATGAGAGGCCATAAAATTAGTGTTGTGATGGCGGAGAAATCGGCACCCAGGGCTCCCACATCTGGTCACGGGTAAGTACTTGTTTATCTGATAAATGCAAATTCTGGAATGTGATGCCCACATTGGGCAAGAAACCTTGTACTCCTTCCGTTCTATAAAACATTTGGATGTATCTAGACACTATAGTGTCTAGTGTTCTAGATACATCCAAATTTAGACAAATCTAAGACATCCTTTATAGGATGGAGGGAGTATTATAATTTGTTGGCTCAATATGCTCCTGCATCCGTGTGTGGTTGCGAGCCTCTTAAACTATTTTTTGATAGGAGGATAGCAATGAAGTATCGGATTATATTATTTTGGCCTGGCTTTTTGTTGAACTGTTCTTTTTTGGAGAGTGCCCAATGTAATCCAAACAAGTTAACCTGAAGCAAATTGTGATCCTACTGGACATTGTTCTGATGCTACATATGCATTTGGCTACATGCAAGGAGAAATCATTACTAAAATAGTTTAGCAATTTGTGTATTTTCTTTAAATTCACACATATGTGTGTTCAATTTGAGTATATGTAAGTGCCATCATGATTCCTGTTTATGATGTTTATATTGTATAATGTATTTGCTGCGTTACTTGGTGCGCAGAGGTGGACGCGGTGGTGGTGGTGGCTATGGAGGGGACCGGCGCAGAGACGGAGGAGGTCATGGGCCTAACAGGAACCAGGGTGGTGGTTCACGTTCCAGGCCATACTGAAAACACATATAATTACCTAAGATTGTCATCTGTGAGAAACCTTTTCTATTCATGTTCTCCGGACTTGTACCCATACAGGAGCTTAAGGTAGGTTTTGTCTGCTTTTTCCCTGGACTTCTGTTCCATTGTCATACACCCATGTTTGTTGGATGTTTGCTTTTGCCAAAAGTGATTGATCTATGTTATGTGAATTTTTCCTTAGAGGCAGCTGGATAAGCTCCAAATGCTGATAGGTTTTGAGATGTTATTACAGGTGAGTGCTGATATATTATGATTATGCAATGCTTTGCCCTCTTGGTGATTAGTCACACCATTTTATTACATTCCCCTTGTTGATCTAATGCTTACATTCCACATGGTACTCAGCCGGTGGATCACTGCTGTAAGCTTTGGATTTCGCTGGGAGGACATGATGCCATTTTTGTTCAATGATAGATTCACCAGCTTTGGATTCATCACTTGGGATTTTTATCTGTTTGTGAAATCTATAGTTGCATATGCTTGATTGGCATCATTTGCCTATGCTAAATTCGGATGAGCACCCAGCAGACAGCGCTGGCATCAACTAGAAATTTCCTTGTCCTACTCTTTGAGTTTCCAGCGACTAACCGGAGCCACAGAGCCGGCTTCAGCAAAATTGAAGTCAGAGCCACCTTCAATTCAATTGGCGCCTAGTTTATTTAGTTCATTTCCTTCTTTCTATTCTTTTCTTGACATACAGTATTCATCTACTGGTATATAACATTCTTGAATATTTATTCACAGTTCCAAGCAACTTGTGCCCCTCGGTAAGTATTTGGTAGGACATGATATATATTTAACGATAAATATTCATTGAGCTTAGAGAAGGGCTGTACTAAAACATTTTATTTTCTAGTAAAATATTTACATTGCCCTTGTGGAAGGGCTGCACGAGAGCAGTTGCCAACAGTGTAATTTAAAAAAAAAAAAAAAAAACCAATCTGTATACAAGTGTGCATGTCGCGATTAATCGTTCATCATATGTATCCTGAACGGGAGTTGTCATATAAAAAAAAGAATGGGACCTGTATCGTGGTTACATAAGTATCCCTAGGTAATCTAGACAAACACTGAGTACACTCGAGATGTATATATCTAAATTCTAGGGTTTGGGCCAAACTTCCCCAGGTAAATATTCCTGGCGGGGAATAGGTAGAAACCGAAGCAAATCCCGGGATTGTTTTAATCTCCCCGGGCCAAACGAGCCTAAGGGCTCCTTTTTATTTATATATAGGATAGGAAAAAGTGTAGGACAGACATTATATATGTACAATATGAATGCCACATCTAGTTGAACTAAATCGATTACGGTGAAGAAACATTCCACGAGATCTAGCCTTTTTTTTATTTACACTAGAAAGTTCGCTGTGGGATTATCAAACGGCTTATGCAGAAAAAATTACATAGGATCTCAATCCTACACTTTTAAAAATTTCCCATGAATCAGAGGAGCCCTAATTATGTCAAAACTTCGTTAAACCCTTCCGCACGTCCATTAGGTGATTTCCTTCCTTAAGTTAACAAGATAAGGCGTGATAAATCTGGGTCCTTGTAGTTGGAATTAATGATGTTTTCGTGACAAGGACGGCATGTTTTATTTTTCCTTGCCCTCGATTCTATCCCTCTCTACTTAGATCCGCTTCCACACATTTGTCGCAATTTCTTTGTCGGTGACACATAATATTTCTCCATATAAATGTTGCCATGTACTCCCTCTGGTCGGATTTAATCGACGCGGAGGGAGCCTGCACATGCATGTGGTTAGGTCTGTGCATGAGTCAATTAATTAAGACCAAAGTAGTATCTGAGAACCAACCTGAGATTGAGTGGTTAGGAGGGTGGTTGTACCCTAGCCCACCAGAGTTCAAACCTCAGGTTTGACATCTGTGTGTCTCGTAAAGACGGAATATTCATTCAGTGGGAGGCGACGTTCCCGTCGACAGCGAGGCGCCTATGGTGACTTCGTTAATTTCAAGATCCAATCTGCCGGCTTAGTATTTCGGAGGTGCTCATAGAGGTAGGGTGTGCGTGTGTGCGCTCATAGGAGTGAGTGTATATGCGTGTATGTGTGTATGTGAGCACCTACGTTTGTACTTTGTTTCTCAAAAAATTAACCAGTTAGACTCAAACTTACGAGCTTAGGATCATGTCGATTCGAGCCCTTATCGCTGGAATAGCAGGCTAGAGGTGGCGAAGGAGAAGCATATGTAGAGTTTGGACATGTGTCCAAATCTAGCCACATGCCGAGAGAGGTGCATCAGATCTTTTGGGTTGGATATTGTGCAGCTTGGTGCTGCTCCTCCTCGTTCCGTCGCTTGTGAGAATCATGATTATATCATGCGATTCCGTGACTTTATGATCCAAAATGAGTGGAACTATTATACGATTTTGCATGGTAGAATCTAACATTTTACGATTCTAGCAGTCCGCGATCCTACCATAGAGGTTCCGATCCACCATTTTCTTTTGTGAACTTGGAACGGGCGGTCGTGGCTAGGAGGTTGCCTCCTTTGGTCATGGTGATTCTAAAGAAGGCGGTTGACAAGTCGTGTGTCGACATGCGCTAGATCTGCGGTAGGAAGCTTCCAAGCTGCTCCCGAGAGTGAATCCACGATGGCTTTTCTTCCGCTACCATCCAAGTTCTAAGGGCAACCACCCCCACGTTGACATCGGTTCTCTTTGGATAACGACTGAAGGAGAAGACCAACCTCTAATCTCCTATGATAAGAAGGAGGCCCATGAGATCCAATACATTAGTCCCAATGCATCGCCCCAAGTGGTTCTGTCCCTGGCAGCTTTTCTGCTTGGTTGTGTTGTGATGTGCGTATGCTCGGTGAGGAGATAGACCTGCTTGCGTTTTTAGTTTTACATCTAGTGTTCTTTGTGCAAAAAAGTATACATGATTGTAATTCCTTTTTCTTTTCTTTTGGTCCTCCATGTACATGATGTTATGCCACCGCTAAATAAAATCTTCTGCTCCCTTCGATCGGGAAAAAGTGTTAGGCGGTTAATACAAACGTGTTCTACAAATAAACCCTTCTAAAATCATAAAAATGTGGATCCTCTGCCTGTTATCGAGTTGGTCGGTGAGAGAGCGGCGACCATCATACTACTGAGGGAGGAGTGAGGAGGGGCGTCCAGGTCCGGCGCGGGCCGAGCGGCGCCAACGAGACCTAGCCATAGTCATTCCGCCTCGAGCCTCATGGCCCTCGACGTGTTATAGTTGCAAGTACCTGAGCCGCCAAAGATTCGTCGACGAAACTGAGGCGTAGGGAAGGAGGGTCTACCGATGACGGTGGAGTACTTTTGCGGCCGACGAGGAAGGGAGGGGAAGGGGCAGGTCCGACGGATTGGATAGGGATCTTGGTGGGGTGGATGTATAAAGAGATAGTGAGAATGGGCAACCAGAACGAGAACTAGGGAGATGAGTGGGTCGTGTGCGCCTCCTACTCTCCTCACTGTTTTTTCAACCTCTGTTGTTGGCGCGAGAAGAGGATAAGGTGGACTACGGGTTGGGGAAAAAGAAATCAGGAGGTTGCTTTTGCAAAATAGCCTATCTAACTCTTTTTCTATCTAACTCTTTTTCGGATCGAAGGGAGTAGGTCCATCCGGGTCTATCTAACTCTTTTTCGGATCGAAGGGAGTAGGTCCATCCGGGACAAGCCTATGTTCATAAAACAGTATATGTAACATGGATGCCGCTAGAGTGGGTGAATAGGTTGTTTAGAACTTTTACGATAAAGGCTTGAACTGATGTGAAATAAAACTAGCTTTAAATTTGTTAAACACAAAACCTATATAACTAAGGTTCACCTATATACACCAAAAACTTATGCTAAGTAAAACAAGCAACTATGTGATGGCAACATATATAACATCAAGCACGAAACTATCATAAAGTAAAGTGCATAAGTAAAGAGATCGGTTATAAAAATAATCGAGGCACACGAGAGATGACGATGTATCCCGAAGTTCGTACTATTGCGAGTGCTACTCTCCGTTGGAAAGGTGTGGAGGCCAAAGCACCCCCAAAGGCCACGAATGTCTCGACGTATTTTTCTTGAGCCTTCCCACCGAAAGGGAGTCCATTATCCACTATGGAACATTGATGGTGGTCACCGAACACATACAAGTTTGGCGCAATCTACACAAATTCACTGGAGGCTCCCAAGAATTGCCACGAAAGTGAGAACCTATGTTGTGCAGATTCCTCAAGCGTGAGGCTTTCATGGCATTCTTCATATGGATGGCAAGCTTCAAGCTCATGATTTCTTCGAGATGGCCTATCTTAAACTTGCATAGTATTTCTTCTTTCCTCCTTATGTTGATGTCTTGAAGATACACACGAGAGCTCCCTCCGTCTTCTTTTTCAAGACGTACTTTTCACTTGGTCTTATTCATTTGATTTTTGCATCCTTGAAGGTAGCATATGATTCAATGCAAACATATTGTCACTAGTTACTAAAACCACACATGTGGTCAGCATACACATTCAATAATGCAGGTTACATGCACTTATCGCAAACGTAGTGGTATGAGCTATGAGCTGAGATGCATGACATACTTACCTTATCACCGCCAGGAATCCTAAAATATGTACAATACCAAGTAAAACAACTTTTGGCATGATACAAAAAATATTATGGATTTTGCATTGTAGCCCAACTCGCCAACATGACGTTTGAGCAAGACGGCATACACATTTTGTTAGTGGTAATCAAACAGGGATAATTAATTAGACATATACTCATTTAACAATGAAGAAGATATTTTTTAATTAATAAAACACATAAGACAAGTAGTCATTTTCCATGAGATTTCACCACCGGTTCTATTCATGTACCGAGTCTATCTTGCATGATTTTCGTTTCACTTCCATTGGCCTCCTCTTTTATATCATCATTTTTATGCCGGAATGCCATGGGCTAGGAAAGGTGAAAAGATGGCATCGAATACCCTACCAAAACTTTCTTGCAAAATTACATGCTAGTGTTTTGATTGCTCAACTACATCGTCGTGTGATATTCATTCAGGCGAGGACATAAATGGTGTCGGTGGTATCTCAAAAGCACAAGAGCTGTATATAGAGACGATGACAAGCATGACCCAATGTACTACATGAAAAAACGAGGTGCAGAGTGGCGGTATTCATGACAAACCAAAGATGTACCGGGACATTTATTTTGTTGCAATAGGTTTAGTTTTGGGAAATATTGCTACTCTTACATTCCCAAGTCGAGAAAAATGATGGTTGTACTCCAATTTTCCCGGAGATTGTTGAATTATGTTTTTGACATTATATATGTTTTTTTTTAGAAACATTATATATGTTTCACCAGTGTTGTTGTGAACCGTGTTCTAGTTCCAGTAGAAAGTAAAAACAGTAAAATTATATGAGAGGCGAGGTGTGATGGACTGCGTTTGTTCCTTTCCAACGCAACACCGAATCGAATCTCGACTCTCCATCCACCGTAGGTCACAACGCAGCGGGACGATCCTGACCGTCCAAACCCACCTTCCGCGGCCAGGCAGAGTCCTCTCCAGTCTCCACCGCGCCTGACCTAAAAAAAGATCCGCAATCCGACCCATTGCGGCTCTAAAATCTCTCCCCTGCAGCCTCCTCGCCACCGATGTGCCCTAGACGAGCTGCCGCCGCGCTCGCCGTAGCTTAGCCTCGCCGCCGACGCCCCACCCCGCCCCACCCCGCCCCAAACCCCAGCTCTCCGGCGACGCCGCCGCCGCCTTATCCCCGCAACCAAACCCCAGGCCACCCAACCCCCAAACCCTACTGCTCACGCGCGTCGCCTCGCCCGCCGGCAGCCCTCGCGCGCCGCCGCCGTCCCCGCTCCGCCTCATTGCTTCCTCGCCGTCTCCGCCCCGCCGGTCCCCCAATCTCGGGCATTGGGTTACAAGGTATACTAGCTCTTGCTCTGATACTCATCTAGTAGTGGTTTGATTGTTTCATCCCGAACTAACCACCAGAAATTTCGGGTTCTAGATCCGCCGCTGGTGTCACATGGCGGGAGCAGAGGCCGCAGCGGATACGTCGGGCCCGCGGTTCGCCCCCGACGACCCGACGCTGCCGGCGCCGTGGAAGGCGCTGATGGACGGCGCGACGCTCTACTACTGGAACCCCGAGACCAACGTGACTCAGTATGACAAGCCGGGCGCGCCTGCGCTGGCGCCTGTGCCGGTGCCGGGGGCTTTTGCGCAGCAGCCCGGGCAGGTGGCGCAGCAGCAGCAGCAGCCCCAACAGACGGCGCACCAGCAGCAGCTCCAACAGACAGCACAGCAGCCACCGTTTCAGTATCAACCTCAGCAAGCACAGCAGGTGCCCTATCAGCAGCAGCAGCAACAGCCGCCGCAGCAAGAGCAGATGCCGAACCAGCAGGGGCCGCAGCAGCCACTAGCTCCTCAGTATCCAAACATGCATCCGCAGCAGCCGACACCGTACCAGCATGGTCCTTACATGCAGCCCCATCAACAGCAGCAGCAGCAGCAATACTCGTATCAGGTGGGCCAGCAGCCGCAAATGCAGCAAAATCCCTACAATCAAGGTCAGCAGCAGCCGATTCCGCAAGCTGCTAACCAAGGGCAGCAGCCAACGATGCCACCGGGTGGCTACAACCAAGGGCAGCAGCAGCCGACGATGCCGCCGGGCGCCTACAATCAAGGTCAGCGTCCACCGATGCCTCAAGGTGCCTACGGTCATGGTCTGCGGCCGCCCATGCCACAGTCTGCCTACAATCAGGGCCAGCAGCCACAGATGCCGCAGCATGCTTCTTACAATCAAGGCCAGCAGTTGCAGGGAATAAGGATGCCTCAAAGTCAGCCGCAACAATCACCAGGCTTCCATCAACCTGTCCAGGCGCCACAGGTGCTGCAAGCTCCACAGTCTCAAGGCCTTCAAATGTCCCCTCCACAGGGCCAACTCCAGCATGGCTTCCCATTCACCCCTCAGCCACAGCATGGCCATGTTGGTGCCCATATCAGCCAGTTGTCGCATGGGCAACAAAGTAGCGAGGTGAAGGGCGATGCAGGAGGTCTTGAAGGAAAGCAGACTGGCTTTTCGTTACCACTTAGTCAGCAGCGTGGCCAAGTTCCTCTTCCAAATCAGCAGTTGCCTTATAGTCATCAACGTCCTGAGGCCCATAGTCAACTGAATATTCATGGAGTTGGAGGGCCAGCATTTCCTGCAAAGCACCATCTTGGTGGGTTATCCCCACGCGAGACTAACAACGCTAGTTTTTCCAGCTCGCCTGCTCACATACATCAAGGTGGACTGGATACGAACTACCGGCAACAACTGCCTAGCAGCCATGTAGCTCCCAATCATATTGCTCCTTCACCAGGTCGACCTCCAGTGGGTTTCAAGAGGGGCAATAGTGAAGATCAGTTTGAAAAACACGAGCCTCACTCTTCTGGGAGGTTTGATGGAATAAATGCTCCCCATCAACAGCCAAAACTTGCCGCTCTTCCGCCTTCCCAAAATCACCTGGTAATATACTATAGGATACTGTTAGGTGTCAATGAGTTCAGCATTTATTTATCTGTATAGTTACAATCTTACATACGTTGTAAAGTTCCCTGCTGTGTTATTTTTCTTGCATTCTTGCCTCATGAATTGACATCTCTTTCTATCAGAATATTATGATTGATATAAAAATTCTACGATTGTGTATGTGTTGTATACTTCAAATTACAGTTCTTATGGCTTGAATTCTTTCTATCAATGCTGTGCAAATTTGCCTCTGTTTCTGAAGCTTCCATCAATAACGCTCTTGTTCATAATCTTGCAGCAGGATACGAGGAACGGCCCACCATATCCTCAGCCCGATAACTTTAGTGGTTATAACATGGCACCTCCACATTTAGTACAAAACCCACTTAACAATGGTCCGTTTCCTGTCGGAGCTTTAACGAGACCACCACCCGGAACATTTCCTCCTCCGGATTTCCCTAGTGTTGCTTCAGTTGATGCATATCGTCAGCACCATGAAGTCACGGCAGTGGTATGACTCAATTGCATGGCTGTATTAACTAACTGAAATATGATTCACATCTTAAAGTATCTCCTATGTTGATAATGCTCTTTCTCTTTGTCCTGTTGCCTTTGAACTATTGTTGGCATGCTGTTCTGAATGCAACTTAACAGATATTTCAGTGATTTGAGTTTGACAACATGGTAGCATCGTTTAATGTTCAAGATATACTAGCATATGAATAAATCCGATTTTAAATGTGATGCATACTTCTCCAATTAATCACAGTAAAATGTATGTCAATACAGAGAACAGAGAGGCGAATATTTCTAATATCCTACCTTGAAATTTTAGATAGCTACAATCTATGGAAATACCATTAGGCCAATAAATGCATTTTTATTTGACTTCTCCTTATTTGTAACTCATGATATCTGCAGTTGTGTGATATGTGTCTTATGAGAAGTTCAGTAAAATTTACGGATATGGGACCTAAAGTCTCCAAGGGGTTTACAGATGCATATTTACTCTACTGTCACCATGTCACCTGTTGATTTCATGTTGAACAACAAATGTTCTATCTATTTTTTTTCATTTTCCATGAAAGCTTTGTCACGTGTTATTCTGTTTCTTAAAAATATTCAGGGTGAGAATGTTCCTCCTCCGTTTATGACATTTGAGGCTACTGGATTCCCTCCAGAGATACTGAGAGAGGTATGCTTTCTCTTGAGTTGTGCTTTAGTGCTGGCGCTTGGATTGTTATATTGTTCTGTCTCTTATTTTTCCTCATCTATAAGTTCTTGTGGTCATAAAAATGATTCATTCGAAGACAAAATTATAATTTGCGGTAGTAAACACATCACGTGGTATTGCTCATTACTGCAGCGCATGCCATATGCTAGTAGGGTGGATACCATATAATTTAGTTAGTCCCATTATCTGGGCAGTGTAGTAGCATACTTGTGGCTATTCTGTGCTGACAAGTATCAGAAGAATTGATGTTCTTTCAGAATATAAAATGTGGCTGAGGTTTCCTGCTTCTTGTCTCGCCTCTGAATCTACAAAGAGCCTCTTCTTCAGGCCTTGAGCTGCTTAAGTAAGCAGCCATAATCATTTAGGATAGCATTTAGCAATTTTTTTCATCATAGATAGCATCTTGCTGCAGATCTGCATGTCCTTATAATTCTTTGTTCTGCCATTCAGGTCCACGCTGCTGGCTTCTTAAACCCCACTCCGATTCAGGCTCAAACATGGCCTGTTGCACTTCAAAACCGGGATATAGTAGCTATTGCCAAGACAGGATCAGGGAAGACACTGGGATACCTTATTCCTGCTTTTGTACATCTGAGTAGATGCCAAAACAATCCAATGTTGGGTCCTACAGTGTTGGTTTTGGCGCCTACACGTGAGCTTGCTTCACAGATACAAGATGAAGCAATTAAGTTTGGTCGATCATCTAGAGTATCATGCACTGTAAGTTCCGACCTTTCTTTTGTATGAGTGCACATGCTATTGTTTATCTTGAAGACACTGGATGCCAACTTATCATAATCACATGGATTTACATTTAGAAGTGCTAATAGACATTGGATGCCAACTGATCATAATCATGTGCTTACATTTACTACCTCCATCTCAAAGCTGAAGGCTTGTATTTTTTTGAAAAGTCAAACCAAGTAAAGTTTGACCAAACTTTTAGAAGAATCTATCAACAAATATGATATTTTGTAGATACCATATGAAAATATAATTCATTATCTATCTAATGATGTTGATTTTGTATTTTGCATGTTAATGATTTTTGGTAAAAACTTAGTCAAACTTGACATAGTTTGACTTTCTAAAAATAATATAAGCCTTAAGCTTTGGGATGGAGGTAGTAGAAGTGTCGCCTTGTAAGAATATATATGCATAAATGTTAAAAGATGTCTTAGACTAGTTTGATTCTGGACAAAAGGTGCTGTCAATATTGAAACAAGTCTTATCTTGGAATGACCTTCCATGAATCATTGTGCCTCTTTTTTGCCTTGTAGACCATGTGCTATATTTCCCGAGTTCTGTTGCTAGATGATGTATCACAATCCTTAAATGTATGCTAATTTTTTATTTATTTTCCCAGTGCCTGTATGGAGGAGCTCCAAAGGGCCCTCAGCTTAGAGAACTTGAGCGTGGAGCTGATATTGTGGTTGCTACACCGGGACGACTAAATGATATTCTGGAGATGAGGAAGATAAGCCTCCATCAGATTTCATTACTTGTGCTTGATGAAGCTGACCGCATGCTTGACATGGGTTTTGAGCCACAAATACGGAAGATTGTGGATGAGATTCCTCGTAGTAGACAGACTCTGATGTACACCGCCACTTGGCCAAAGGAGGTTACAAAAATAGCTGGTGATTTATTGAGAGATCCTGTCCAGATCAATATTGGAAGCATTGATGAACTTGTTGCCAACAAATCCATCACACAGGTAATCCTTATGGCCACCCAATATTCTTTGTTGTTTGTCATACTGGATGCTTGCCTTCGTGTATTATCTCTTACAGTGGCTACTGCCAATTGGTGCTCAGTATCGCAATAATGTTTAGTTGTTTGGAAATGGAATTCTAGAGCACCCAACTTTGGTATAATGCATTTTATATACTATCATTTAATCCATTTCTAAGTTTCACCTTTGGATATGGATGCAGTATGTGGAGATGGTTCCACCAATGGATAAGCAACACCGTTTAGAGCAGATTCTTAGAGCTGAAGAAAGGGGTTCAAAGATCATCATATTTTGCTCAACAAAGAAAATGTGTGACCAGCTTGCTCGTGGCATTGGTCGTAGTTTTGGCGCTGCAAGCATTCACGGTGATAAATCGCAGGTTGAAAGGGATCAGATTCTCAATCAGTTTCGGACTGGTCGTGTTCCAGTATTAGTAGCCACCGATGTTGCTGCTCGTGGACTTGACATCAAAGACATTAGGTGAGGCCTTTTGGCTGTCACATGTTAAAATCTTCTGGTGTTCGATGTCTCTTCACATCAAGCCCAATGATGTTTATTAATTTTCCTGTTTCTCACTGTTTTCGCTTTTTTGTTATTTTAAGGGTGGTGATCAATTATGACTTTCCAACTGGGATCGAAGACTATGTGCATCGCATAGGGCGCACAGGAAGGGCTGGGGCTACTGGAGTTGCATACACTTTCTTCTCTGAGCAAGATTGGAAATATGCTGGTGATTTGGTCAAAGTCTTGGAGGGTACTAGTCAGGAGGTACCTCCAGCGCTGCAACAGATGGCTGCACGGGGTGCACCCGGAGGTCCAAGAAACCAGGCTGGTGGCATGAGCCGTTGGGATGGTCCTGGTGGTGGTAATCGTTTTGAATCTGCCGCTGGCGGCCCTGGTGGTTACGGTGGAATTAGGGAGGTCCCTGGGGCCTTTGGTGGTCGGGATGGCCCAGGTGGATTTGTTGATCGGGGTGGCCCAGGTGGATTTGTTGATCTAGATGGCCCCGGACGCTTCGCTGGCCGGGAGGGCCCTGATGGCTTCGGTGGTCGGGATGGCCCTGGTGGCTTTGGTGGACGCATGGGTCCTGGTGGATTTGGGGGACGGGAGGGTCCTGGTGGATTTGGTGGACGGGAGGGTCCTGGTGGATTTGGTGGACGTGATGGTCCTGGAGGATTTGGTGGACGGGAGGGTCCTGGACCCAGTGGCTTCAGTGGGAGAGGGGGCCGTGGGCCTGATGGCTTTAGCAGGCGAGGTGGAGGAAGTCCTGGTAGATTTGGTGGTAGCGGTGGCAGGGGCGATTCTCCTGGTTTTGGTGGACGTGGTAGGGGTGATTCTTCTGGTTTTGGTGGACGAGGCCGGGGTGATTTCTCTGGTGGACGTGGTGGAAGAGGGCGTGGATTTGGAGGACGGGGGCGTTCTGACCGAGGCCCACATGATCGTTTCATCTCAGATGGACGTGGACGATATGATGATCGTCGAGGATTTGGTGACAAGGGTCGGGGCAGGAGCTACAGCCGTAGCCCAGATAGAGGCCGCTCGCGAGGCTATGATAGAAGAAGTGATAGCAGGAGCCTAAGTAGTAGGAGCAGAAGCCGTAGCAGAAGCTGGTCACGCAGCAGGAGCCGCAGCAGGAGTTGGTCACGTAGCCGGAGTCGCAGCAGGAGCAGGAGCCGGAGCCGTGATCAGGGTGCAGGGCCAGAACGCAGGCCACGGGCAAGATCTGGCTTTGATGTGCCGCCACCTGCAACTGAAGCAGGACCTGTTTTAGCTGCGCCTGTACCTGTACCTGGACCAGTAGCTGATGTTGCTGCACTCAAACCTGGACAATCGCTCGCCGATGCATCTGATATGTCACCTATGTCGCCTGGTGGCTTGGTCCAGGTCCAGGAGGGTGGACCATTCATGGGCGGGGGCGATGCCAACGTCAGCAGCGCGCAAGCTGACCAGCCTTCCCAAGGGAAAGATCTTGTAGTACCGCCAAGCTTTTCTGCAGCTGAAAATTTTCCAGGTGCTGCAGTTCAGCAGGATGCCCCATGATGTCAGCTGGTAAGCATCTGTACAATTTTGTGTTTTACAAGTTACTTTATTTCCCTGTCCATTCTTTATTTCATCTTCATACCCGAAAAGCCCTAAACTCCGCTGCTTTTACAATCGATGTGTAGGAGTCCCTCAAAATGATGACTAGGGGTGACTAGGAGGATAACTTATGCACCGTCAGAATATTATTACATTTTCCTAGCTTTTACTTCCCAAGTTCTAGGTGGTGCAATGAACATAATCCAACCAAGTTAAGGTTGAACAAATTTCTGCTTTGTCATTTTTTCTTATGATGCTTCATGTAAGTTTGGATGGTAGTTTATGGGACAATTGTCTGCTACTTGATCTGTCTGTTCTTTCTTCATGGAAGGCGAACATTGGGATTTTGGAATACATGAACATTAAAGTAACTTGCAGGAATAGGGAGCAATCCACCAATGGTTGGGGAAATATTGTGAATACATCGGTAGTAAAAGGTCACAAACTAAAGTAACTTAGGTACATGAGAGTGTACACTTGCGCTACCGCATCTGCACTGAAATCATGAAAATTCTCAATCTAAAATTATCCTTTGCAAACCATGTTTTATACTTTATGTGTGTATTGGCTATATGCATTGAGAAAATTCTTATTTTCTTATAATGATCTCAATGAGAAATTTTGGCAGTTCTCCTTTGAGGTGCTGTAGCTTCAGTTTTGGATAGCAAATATCTCTTGTTATGTACTTCAATCTTGTATAACCTGACATCGTGGTTGGTGTGGGTGATGCTCATATATTAATATCTTCATTGCACTTTAGGTGATGCAGTGCCTATGGCAAGGATAGACGCAGTGGCACCTATGGTCCTTGTGTTGATAGCCGTTCTGAAAACATTGATGTAATTGCAAAGGTTGTCATTTGTGGAACCAATTCTATTCCTGTTCTCCAGACTTGTACCTATTATGCAGGTGTCTGATTATCCCGGACTCCTGTTCGATTGTCACACCCTTGTTGGTCGGATTTTTTTTTTTTTTTTTTGCCTTCTACGGTATTGATGATTGGTCTATGTTATGTAAATTTTCCCCTAGAAGCAGCTGGATAAATGCTGGAAGATTTGAGATATTATTTCCGGTTTGTGCCGTGCTGTTCTGATTGTACAATTCTTTGCTCTTGATGATTGCTTTTGCCGGTTTGTTTCTATATTTCTGGTATAATGATCAGATTGCACTGTTGTCAATTGACATCTTTTATCTCTTAATACCTACAGAAAGTTATATTTCTGTCATCAACTTTGCTTGTTTGTAAATTGCCTAGCTGCCTCGGTCGTGTACACTGCATGGGCGAGCACATGTGTATTCATGGGTGTATGCAAGTAAATACCCAGAATTTTGATAATTTTTTTAAATTTTATGAAATAGCCATAATTGTGTGTTTACTTGGTGGAGAAACCTATCCTTCTGGACAAATTGACGTGGAGGTTTAGTTGGTTGGAGCAATTATATGCTCAGCCCAAGGTCATGTGATGGAATACAAGTGTCACTACTATTTTGAAACTGTATTTAGGTATTTTTTATTTTGAGTACCCATTGTTAAAAGCCTGTGCCCGCCCATGGTACACTGTACTATTTGTTTTATCAAACCACTACCATTTTCTATGCTACGCGACTAGTTAGGGGAAGAAGCTTAAAACTGATCGGGAGAAGTGAGGCTGAGAACCATGCGGTGTGAGCTTATTGCTACAAGTGCAGGCAAAGCGTATACTACCTCCATCCTAAGGTTTAAGGTCTATATTTTTTCAGAAAGTTAAACGAAGTAAAGTTTAATCAAATTTTTAGAAAAATTTATGAACAAATATGATATTTTATAGATATCATATGAAAATATATTTCATTATCTATCTAATGATATTAATTTTGTACTATTCATGTTAATGATTTTTTATAAAAATTTAATCAAACTTAACATAGTTTGACTTTCTAAAAAAAATAGGCTTCAAACTTTGGGATGGAGGTTAGTATAGCTGACGCCTACAGTGGGAAACTCCACGTGATGATGCAATAATGACTGGACATTGGCGCCAACAGGGTGGTCTTCGAGACTGATTCCCAAGTGCTAGCATTGACTGCTGATGCCCTAATTTCTCCCCGTCGGAGGAAGTGATCCATGATCTGCAGATCCATCACGTAGATTGCTACCCTGGGTAGAGGGTATGTTGCCAACGTTGTGGTGGGCAATTTACCCCCAATTTTCGTAATAAAGCTTTTGATGATTTCCCCAAAAATATGACTTGTCGCCACGGGAGCTTTGTTGAGGGAAACAAAAGTCCAATTGGTGTTAGCATTCATCGAGACTAGAGTTCTCTATATGCCACGTGAGTGTAAAGCCAGCACATATCCTGGCGGGGTTAGGTGCTTCAGGAAGCTATGGTATGCATTGTGTCTGGTTAGACGATGTTCCCGAACTTGTAATCTCAGCCACGTCCGGCGATTCTGCCGAGCTAAGTTAATAGAACATCAGTGTTCCATATCAAAAAAGAAAAGTTACTAGTACTTGTAAAAGAAAATCTGTTTCACTAATAAGTACTCAATACCTGCAAAAAAAAAAACTCAATTGGTTAGTCAAAAGTTTCATGCTACTTACCGTGACTTCAGTTTCCGTGGGGACTGTGTAATGGCCTAAAATTTCATTCTTGTGTGAGCATAAAATTGTTTACCATCAAACTGTGACTCATATGACCTGCAAAGCAGTCCACTTAACATTTTCGTGTGACCATTTCTTTGGGATGATGATGAATTTGATGATGTACCGGGGTATGTTGCCAAGGCTGTGTTGTGCAATTTACTACCCCAGTTACCGTAAATGTTTTCCCCTACAGAAGGAAGTAACTAACACTTACCAAAAAATTTTTTTGCCTCAGTAATAACTATTCAATGAGCATGCCCATGGGTGATTGGTTAATAAAGCATAATAATTTCTTTTCTGATATGTGACGGGAACTCTATTGGAGTCACATTTCATTCTTGTGTGAGCATAATTTTTTTTACCATTGAACGGTGACTGAGATGACCAAAGCAGTCCACTGGAACATTTTTGTGACCATTTCTTTATGCTCTCGTGCCAGGTCATATCCGTGGCAATACTAGAACCAATCCAAGATTTTGTTGTCGTGTGAGCATGAAAATTGTTCACCATCATCAAAGCAGTAACTACAGGCGGCACAAAATCGGCCTCTTCACCGGCTAAGCAAAAAAAAAAAAAAAAAAAAAAAAAACTGGCAGAATTTCTCAGTATACAATAAGTTCATTTTCTCCTGCTCTTCAGCTTACTACTCTTTCCATCAAATTTCCTGGCAGACCCTCCTCTCGTCTTCCCTCCTCTCTGCTTGAGTTTCTTCTGAACCTTTCTGCGCCTCTCCTTCCCTTTGTCCTCCCCATCAGAAGAACCTCCGCCGTCCGAGTCTCCGAACCCGGTAAGCTTCTCGTACTCATCCTCATCGATCACACCCTTCTTCAGCTTCTTCAGGAGCCGGTACTCGTGCGTCAGCTCATCCATGTCCTCCTTGGTCTGGATCGTCTGTCGCTGCTTGCCCGTCTGCTTGCGCTTTGGTTTAAGAGGCTTCTCCCGAACTCTCCTTTCTGGCTCAGGTGGCTCTTGAGCTAGCTCTTCCGCTTTTCTTTTCAGTACCTTCTGGCGTTGCTTCTCTCGAGTTTTGTCCCTGCAGAACCAAGACAGGAAACATGTTAGTCCTCGCAGCTGGTTGGTACTAGCATTCCAGCAAAACCAGAAGTCAGCTGACTCTGAGATCACTTCAACATCGACCTTTGAAATCTAAACATGTTCAGTACCAACATTAACGTAATTTGAGGAAGGGTTTTATTTAGACGACTGAACATTCAATTATGCACGTCTTATAGTAAACACTAGCACTAATCACATTGCCGTACTACTTAAAGTAATTGGGTCAGCAAAAACTATGCATATAATGCTGTTGTGGCCACAGTTCTTACTTGAACTTGATTTGTGAAAAGTTGACGTTGCTGACAGGCATAAATCCCTTCAGTGAAAGATTATTGTGCTTCACTTCTGGCATGGATGGGATCTGAAGTAAGCCATACTCCATGGCCAGCTTTCCTACTTCAAGTCCTTTCCAATTGAAAATGTACGAGCAGTGATGCTCCTTGTATGAACGAACAAATGATACAAAAGCTCGAAGCCCCTTTTCCATGATATTACGATCTTCTGATGCAGCTGCTCTGATCTGCACCATAAATTAGTCCACAATCAGCACGACAGAATGATATTTAAGTGATATCTCGACTCAAGTGGGAAACCTTAATTACCAACAAAACGACCAACCTGTGGCACAATATCTACAATATCACTGGAACACTCCCTTTCCATGAGAGGTACACCTCGAAGCTTTAAGAATTCAACATAAGAATCCTCCTGCAAAGGAAGTAAGTTTAGATGTCTTTCTCAATAAGACAACCAGCATACAAAACACAATTTCTGCCGATACAAGTAAATACTTTAACTAGTACTATGTGTAGTATGTTGCAATTCGGAAAAACGAGTTCGACACAGAATACATTACCGTCGGCAAGAGAAATACAATAGCATCTCCTTCTTGATCATAGCGGGCAGTGCGACCTGCTCTATGTATGAAAACATTGGGATCTTGAGGTGGATCGTACTGGAAGAACAGAATACAAAATGTTAATTGATGGCTCCATGTAAAGAAAAAGTTAAGAGGGGTAGAAAAAATATTAATATGTAACCTGCACAATTAGATCAACATGTGGTATGTCAAGACCCCTTGCTGCAACATCAGTGCAGACTAAAATACCACTTGAAAGAGCAGAAAATGACGCCAGAGCTTTCTCACGAGGGCCCTACATACCGAAAGAACAACATGGTGGCAATTAATACAAACAGATAATACCAAAATATGCCAACATAAAGCCCACATATTGGGCCATTGGGTTTTACAACAAAAAGACATATTTTGCTATAACCTGTTTCATCTTTCCATGGTAAGGTATTACTGGAGAACCTTTAAGTAAGTTGAGCATTGGAAGAACAACAGACCAGTAATCTACACAGGCACATGTTGCAAAATAGCTGCATTCGAGCAAGACCGTGCACAAATTAGCACAATGGCACACACAAATTAAATATGCTGACAAACTGAAACTTCCAGGGATCTCGTACTTACACCATGATTTTCTTTCCGTTGTTGTGCACAAGGAAATCAACAAGTTGTGATGATTTCTTTGATGGTTCACATATCATGTACTGCAGAAAAACAAGATTGTGGCTCACATGCGGTAGATATTCACAAAATCATGATAAATGATAAACGACCAACTGCTGTACAAAAGCAATCTCGCCATACCTCCAACCGGAGCCCCAGCGGCGTCTTGGAGGGACCAAGATCTTGCTGAGCAGCATCCTTGGCCTCCGTCTTAACCTGGACCCTCACGGGATTCCTCAACCCTGCTTTTGCCAGCTCCTCGACAGCCTCAGTCTGTGTAGCGGAGAACAGCCCGGTTCTCCTCAGCTTCGGTAACTTTGAAATAATCGAGGTGACCTGCTTCTGGAAGCCCATGTCCAAGAGCCTATCTGCCTCATCCAGGATCAGTATCTGCTTCCAAGGGACACCAGAAATCGAAACAACATCAGCATACGCCCCATTTGAGCCAAAGCACAAACCAACCAAAGACAGTTCCTTTGTTCCCCCAAAACAACCTCGAGATTCTTATACTCCAGGGAGTCCAGGCGCTCCATTATGTCGAAGAGCTTCCCGGGAGTGCCGACCAGTATGTTGGCGCCCTCCTCCTCCACCTTCTTGAGCTCCGCCTTGATGTCCAGCCCGCCGACCAGCAGGATGGACGACACGCCCTTGAGCGTCGCGAAGAAGGGCTGCGCCACGTTGTATATCTGCGACGACAGTTCCCTCGTCGGGGAGATGATGATGCCCAGCACCTGCACGAACTCAGCTCAGCTGTTAATCATCAGAATTGAAACGCTACAGAAACAGAGATGAGGGCAGGGAGCAGTCAGCCGTGAGGCGACCTGGTGGGGCTTGGGGGGCGAGGGGAGGCGGCGGAGCATCTCGACGACGGGGACGACGAAGGCGAGGGTCTTGCCGGAGCCGGTGGCGGCGTCGACGGCCACGTCCTTGTGCGACAGCAGCAGCGGGATGGTCGCCGCCTGCACCGGCGTGCACCGCCGGAAGCCGCCGCGCTTCAGGGCCTCCACCACCTCCGGGGAAATGGCCGGGGACAGCTCCGAGAATCGCTGCTCCGTCAGCGCGCGCTTTTTCCTGGCGGCCGCCGTCGCCGGCGAGGCGGAGGAGGAGGAGGCCATGGGGAGCGCTGCGTTGCGGCGGTTGGGGACGGCTCGAGGGTTTACCTGGCGGTTTAGGTCATGTATTCTGGATTGCACGCAAACGGCTTCTCGTAAGCGGTTTTTGGCTATACGTAATATACATCTGTTTTTGATTCCCTTTTCCCCTCTAGGGCATCTACCTCCGACGTATTTCGGTCACCAAAATTAACCACGCACATCCGTTTACGTCAGGCTATAGACGCGAAATCAGCCTTCAGACAACCATTGATCGTTTGCATCTGGCCCAAGTGGTCTGACGTATTTTGTCCGTCCAGGGTTGAGTTAGATTTTTCATCCAAAATAGTGCAATATATGAAACAAATTGGCCATACCAACAACGACAATATAGGTCAAAATTCTTTATTATTACATTGAACGAAATACCAAAGTCCAGATGCATTGCCATGAATGAAAATACATAGAGCATAGTTCATAATTAATAAATAGAACGAGATGAGATTGACTACTCATCATTCTAATGGTCAACCAAATCCTTCCGGAGGCCTCGGGACTTCAACATTGCTCAACCAGCTCACCCTCAAAGTCACATCCGAGTTCATTAGGATACTCCGTCTCGAAGATCATGTTGTGCATGATTACACAAAAAGTCATCACGTCATGCATGGTCTGAAGAGACCATGTTTTATTTGTGTGAGGAACAATAGCCCACTAAGTTTGGAGCACACCAAATGTTCGCTCCACATCTTTCCTGCAAGCCTCTTGCATCTTGAAAAATCTCTTTTCTTTCTCTATTTGAGGATTATGGATTGTCTTCACCAGTGTGGTCCAGTCAGGATAAATGCCATCAACAAGATAATATGGTTTGTCATATGCATTGTGATCTCATAGCTCACCATAAGAGTTGTGGGAATTGGCCATGCCAAAATAATAGTGCCAAATCCATAAATCTTGTGATGCCAGTGCTTCCCTCGGTATGGCCACTGTATTGACATTGCCATCAAAATGGACAGTTTTCTTCCACTGCATGCAATTAATGCTACCGATCATGACCGGAAACCCTTTAGCCTCACATCGACAACAGCCATCTAGTGTCCTCAACAGTTGGGGCTTTCAACTACATGTAGCTCTTTATTTCCAAACACTTAAAATTCGTATTTCAAAGTTTCAAAAATATTCAAAATAAAATTTTGTAGGTAACGAAATGATGAATACTACGATGGTGTAAAATCTCAATACAAACTTATTTGTATTTCCGGCTACACAAAATTGACAAAAACTGAGAAATTTTATAGTATTGAAATGTGCACTATTCGCTATAAAATTTATCAGAATTTGTCATTTTTTGTGTAGCCTAGAATATGAAGTAATTTGTATTGAGATTTTACACCATTGTAGTATACATCATTGGCTATCTCTAGAATTTTATTTCAGATTTTTTAAAACTTTGAAATATGAATCCTGAGTGTTTGCAAATAAAGAGCTACGTGTAGCTCAGCCTCCGTTTGAAGTTTAAAGTTTACCTGTATCCAATTTGACATGAACAAAACCCATTGGAACTTTGGAAAATTCATAGTTTGTAATAACTCTGAGATTCTAACAGTATATCTGTACAAACTAAACCCAGTGCAAATAAATTATATACGCATGGGTGTTCATAAGTACAGTTCTCATTAATTTCTTTGCACTGCTGCGAAAAATAATTTTGGTCAATATATACAACTCCTTTTCATCCCTTCTGTTCAGCTGATGCAGTTGCAGTTGCAGCGACAGTGACCTTTTCAGCTCCTTTCTCCCGTTCAACTATGGCACCCTGCAAATATGACACAGCATAAGGAATCTCAAGGTGAAAGATGGAATTAGTTGCTATCAAAACCAAATGAATTTACAGGTCTACCTCATCATCTGGGATCACCACTATATTCACTTGAGCGACAATGACCGTAATGTCATCCATCTTACCACCTGCGCCGACCAAAAGAAGAAAAAAAGTGGCATCGTGAGCTTGCTGATTTTTCTGGTTGGAACAGAGCATGGCATGGGGTGTAGCTGGATAACGACAGCATACCTGTTAACTTGGCTCCAAGTAGCTTCTTCCACCAAGGAACATCAAAACCCTGAATGTAAGTAACAGGAATGAACGGTGTGATATCCATTTTTATAGCTAACAGGTTGTAGAAACTTGTAAAGGGTGACAAGAGAAAAAGAGAAGATGTAGTTGTTTCGCACCCTACTCCGTGCCTCCATCGAATAGGGTGAATCAAATCTTACATCCACTGAATGTTTTCTCGCAAGCTCCGCCAAAGCTTTCGCTGTGAAAACAGCAATGTTTTTAGAGGGATTGGAAGGAATGGACCATGCATTTTACGTCTGCAGTTGCAGAAGTGAGAGATTTACCAGATTCATCTATCCCTGGAGACTCAGAAATGACAGCAAGAATCTCTTGATCAAAGATGTTGTCAAAAAATCCATCTGAGCCACTAACTATGATATCACCCTCCATAAGATGTACAGTGCAAACCTGGTAGATAAACCAAAAGAGAACAAAATCAGAAAGGAACAATCTTCGAAAAGACTGATATCTTTTTTTTCGCTCTATCTACCAGTGTAGTGAAGTAAAAAAAAAGACCAGTTATACAACAGCCGTGTCACAATACCGGCGCTTCAACAACAAAAAAATAACAGCTGATTCGATTTCATAAATATATACCAGTGCATCCTTATATGTTTGACCAATTGCCTCGGAGCTTAACTGGTATGGACAATCAAAGTAATGTTCTTGAGGGCATGTAGAGAACATCACTTGTCCTGTATGTTAATGAAGAGAAAAGGTTAGAATTGGTATGAAGCAAGCATGCTAATAACCTTAAGATACATATATTTTCCGTAAGCACCTTTTCGAATAACTTTCAAGCCACAATCTCCCACACTTGCAATTTTCAGAGTCCCAGTCTTCTCTAGCATTGCGATGATTCTGTTATCATCGCACATAATTGTATAAAGTTTGACACGTATGCTAGAAAAACGAGTGATATATAAGGCTGTAAACACGGTAAGAATAATGCTTACGCTGTGGCAGATCCAGTGGAAGAAGTTGCAGCATGAGCCTTCATTAGAAGAACCTGAGGATCATGATTGACCTACAAACGATAGGCTATATTAAATTTGTTGCAATAGAAGTACATGACATTTTACTTGAACATATTTTATTTAGCAGTACTAACATGCAAATACCTCTTCATCCTTGAGAAAAGTAGAGCTGTTTGCCATAAGCTCTCGAGAAAATAGAGCTGGATTGACATTCTTTTCTGCCCATCTGTCAGTAGATAAGAGAATGACTAGCTGGATAAAAGCCATGTGTCAATGCAAATTGCTAAAAGCAAATACATCTCTTGCAAAGTACTTGAAGCAACCCAAAATACACGAGAAGAGAATAAAGAATTGATCACAGTTCGCTGCAGCGATTATCCAAATAAATTGTTCATTGCGACGAAGATGGCTTACCCTGAAACACCATCCGCAATGGCAAATACTCCACCACCATCATCGCCCACAAAGAAAGCATCTTCACCTCCAGTCTCAACCTTGACAATTTGAAAAAGTTCAGTAGCAAACATCGGCAACTCTTTTCAGTGTGTACTATTTAACATAAATGGCTAACCTTTCTTGGGTGAGGGATTACATGAGTTCCAATAGATAACACAGATTCCAGCCTACAATGATAGATTCACATGACCACATGTTGAGAGATGTACCACGAGTAAGTTGAGAACCATAATTATTAGTAGTGTCAACGGTTGCTCAATCATTAAACTGGCGCAAGCAACTTAGTTTTGCACCTTGGTATATGACAGAAAGTGTACCTTGCCGGCAACATGAGTTGATGATATGCAAAAATCCATCAGTGCTAATCCACTGATGCGGGTAGATAGAAAAGAACATTACTAAACATGCAGAATTGCCACTACACGTACATAAGATTGTAGACATTCAACCAAACTTGGACAATGATGGTCCGCTGTGGAAAATCTGTTCAGTAACACCCTGAAACACCCTAAAGCTACATGATCGACCTACGTTGTTCTTCAAATTAGAAAATCCCCACAGATACGAAAAGGTAAAAAAAAAAAATCGTTCTGGATAAATTATAGTGCACCCAGCACAATTAATTTTGGGAACTATTATCTGATACAATCATTGTGGAAGGAAAGGGGCGTATACTTGGCAGCGCGGAGAGGAGAGAATCGCGACAGTCGAGGCGGAGGGCGAGGACAGGGGGAAGATGCGGTGGGACGCGGGAGCCAGAGTCGGGAGGCAGTGGAGGCCGCCATTGCTGCTCCGGATGCTGCTGCTATCTTCTCCCTCCCTCCCGTCGGCCGCTGCGAATGGAGGCGCTAGCTGCTCGCAAAGGGATAGTGGAGGCAGGGGGGCCACGCCGCTGGATTGCCTCTCTTTCAGTTTGGTCCTGGATTTTCCTACGAATTCATTCAAACCATATAAAACTCAGTGGCAACGAACGACAAACACAGTTACTTATATAGACAACAAGATAAAATATTCCATTATATTTCTTAGAAATATGCTTTTATTCCACTTTATAAATAAAGCAATCACACTCGTACAAAATTTAAGATCAACGAACAACAAATACAGTTACTTATATAGACAACAAGATAAAATACTTCATTATATTTCTATGCATTCCATTTTATAAATAAAGCAACCACACTCGTACAAAATTTAAGATCAAGTTATAAAGATAGAAAACGAGTATTTTAGAACAACAACACAAACATGATCAAACTACAACAAAAAGCGACGAGCCTCAAATATGGATCGATGAAGCTAAGTGGCTAGGTGAAGCTAAGTGGCTAGGTGATACGTTTCCAACGTATCTATAATTTCTTATATTTCATGTTAGTTTTATGACAATAGCTACATGTTTTATTCACACTTTGTAATGTTTTTATGCATTTTCCGGGACTAACCTATTAACAAGATGCCACAATGTCAGTTCCTGTTTTCTGCTGTTTTTGATTTCAGAAAAGTTGTTTTACAAATATTCTCGGAATTGGACGAAACAAAAGTACACGGCCCTATTTTCCACGGAGTGTTCCAGAAGACCGAAGAGGAGTCGAGGAAGGCCAGCAGGGGGGCCCTCCCCATATGGCGGCGTGGGGGGGCCCACTGCCGCGTCGAGACGTGGGGAGGGAGCCCCCTGGCTCCCCCGACGCTGCCCCTTCGCCTATTTATTCCTTCGTCCCCGAAAATCCTAGTACCGAGAGTCAAAATACCAGAACAGTTCCAGAGACGCCGCCGCCGTCAACCCTAACTCGGGGGGTTCAGAAGATCTCCTCCGGCACCCTGCCGGAGAGGGGAATCATCACCGGAGGGCTCTGCATAACCATGCCCACCTCCGAACTGATGCGTGAGTAGTTCATCCTTGGACTACGGGTCCATAGCATTAGCTAGATGGTTGTCTTCTCCTATTGTGCCATCATGTTTAGATCTTGTGAGCTGTCTATCATGATCAAGATCATCTATTTGTAATGCTACATGTTGTGTTTGTTGGGATCCGATGAATATGGAATACTATGTCAAGTTGACTATTGATCTATCATATATGTGTTGTTTATGATCTTGCATGCTCTCCGTTGCTAGTAGAGGCTCTGGCCAAGTTGATACTTGTGACTCCAAGAGGGGTATTTATGCTAGATAGTGGGTTCATGTCTCCATTGAATGCAGGGAGTGACGACAACCCCTAAGGTTGTGGATGTCTTGTTGCCACTAGGGATAAAACATCAATGCTTTGTCTAAAGATATTTGTATTGTTTACATTACGCACAGCACTTAATGCAATTGTCTGTTGCTTGCAACTTAATACTGGAAGGGGTGCGGATGCTAACCCGAAGGTGGACTTTTTAGGCATAGATGCATGATGGATGGCGGTCTATGTTCTTTATCGTAATGCCCTAAGTAAATCTCATAGTAGTCATCATAATATGTATGTGCATTGTTATGCCCTCTCTATTTGTCAATTGCCCAACTGTAATTTGTTTACCCAACATGTTATTTATCTTATTGGAGAGACACCACTAGTGAACTGTGGACCCCGGTCCATTCTTTTACATCCGAAATACAACCTACCGCAATCATTGTTCTCTTTTGTTTTCTCGCAAGCAAACATCATTTTCCACACCATACGTTTAATCCTTTGTTTTCAGCAAGCCGGTGAGATTGAGAATCTCACTCTGTTAAGTTGGGGCAAAGTAGTTTGATTGTGTTGTGCGGGTTCCACGTTGGCACCGGAATCCCCGGTGTTGCGCCGCACTACACTCCTTCACCAACAACCTTCACGTGATCTTCATCTCCTACTGGTTCGATAACCTTGGTTTCTTACTGAGGGAAAACTCGCCGCTGTACTCATTATACCTTCCTCTTGGGGTTCCCAACGGACGTGTGCTTTACCGTCACAAGCAGCTACTTTTCTGGCGCCGTTGCCGGGGAGATCAAGACACGCTGCAAGGGGAGTCTCTCACACCCAATCTCTTTACTTTGTTTATTGTCTTGATTTATTTTTTTCTATCTTGTTTGCTTTCTTTATATCAAAAACACAAAAAATTAGTTACTTGTTTTACTTTATTTAATTCGGTTTTGCTTTATTTATTTTTATTATTGCTAAAATGAGTACTCCTGAGAACACTAAGTTGTGTGACTTCACTAGCATAAATAATAATGATTTCATATGCACTCCTATTGCTCCACCTGCTTCTACAGCATAATTTCATAAAATTAAACCTACTTTACTAAATCTTGTTATGAGAGAGCAATTTTCTATGTTGCTGCCTGATGTCTACGGGTGCTTCTATTCTTGTAGTCCAGGGTAGACTACTCACACATCACACCTGAGGCGACCATGGCGGGCGTGAGAGTCCTCCCCGATGACCCCTCCCACAGGGTGCCTGAGGCGATCTCCGTGATCCCCCGAGATGGGGATCTACGTTTACCTGCCTCGCAATGTTTTCCAGACGTGGCTCTCTGCATCAAGCCGTCACGAGGCTATTTTGTAGGCGAAGGGCAAGTCAAGAGGCGGCACCGGGGCTCACACCACAGGCCGCGCGCCAAGGGGGCCGCGCCGCCCTAGGGCTTGGCTCCCCCGTGGCCCCTCTTCGTCTCGTCTTCGGTCTTCCGGGAAGCTTCGTGAGAAAATAGGCCTCCGGGCTTTTGCCTCGCCCCTAATTCCTTCCGAGAATATTTCTTTACTAGGATTTCTCAAAACCAAAACAAGCAAATTTAAAACAGCAACTCCGGCACTTCGGCATCTTGTTAATAGGTTAGTTCC
>NC_061513.1:264774413-264871712 GCF_022539505.1 Lolium rigidum | reverse complement strand
CTGTAATTTCAAAACTATTGCAACTGTACTTTTGGTGTACTTTGCACTTTGGTTATCACTGTACTTGTACTTCGGGTGTTTTAATGTACTAGTACAAATGCCCGTGCGTTGCCACGGGTATTCAAATTTTTTTCTCAATGCACATATATAATTCATAACAAACATACATTTTCTTGAAATGCATGAACTTTATTTTTAGAATTGGTGAATCTTTTTCCAAATTAGAATATTTTTATAAAACAATGAACATTTTTTTGGATGCTCGTGAACAATTGTTGGACAACACGAACATTTTTTTTCTAATGCATGATTTATTTTTGTAATATTAAAATTTTGATATTCACCGTGACTGATTATTGAAAGCTAACTTTTTTTAATTTTTTTTAAACAAACGAACATAATGCATCAACTTAAACCATGACCGGCCAAGACAGCTGCCTGGGTGCGGCGGAAATCAAAGGCATGAGGGTCCACTGCCGCGGCAAAGCAGAAGCGAAAGGCAACCATCCCCCGCGGCCACCCTCCGCCGCGCCATTCCTGTAACTCCTCTAACTCCCCACCAACACACGTTTACCCTCTTTGACGGCGGCCCAGTCTTGATTTTTATGCCCGCGATATTCGTAATTAAAACCTCTGTTGTGTCGCATTGTTTAGGGATATTTATTTCCAATCTATCAGCGCTGAGAAGCTAACAACACTAAAATCAAAGATAGGCAAGCTTAAGCCTTCCTTGTGATCAAAACCGATATACTGTACATTCAGATTATGAGAGCTTCATGAGAGGATAGAACAAACTTGCTCAACACATGCAATGCACAAAATAGACATGGGGGCCTTAAAGCAAAATAAGTAGAAACTCACGTGTTCCGCGATTCTGTCACATTAAAATCACTAAACTACAGCCTCTAATTTTGGAAACAAAAGGAAAAGTTTCACTTATTGAACACAGAGCTAGCATACTGCTTTCTATTATGCTGATTTACATTCAAATGTTCTATTACGCCGAGTTGCATTCAAACTGATGAATAATCGCAAATATATGAAGTGGTGAAAGAAAGTGTTAAACAAAGTTGCAATCTGTCTGTCTGTGTAATGAGGAATACAAGGTGAGTCCATTAGACAATCAATCCAAAGAACTTTTTGCCTATACAACGGCACCAACTATGGTTGACTACCAACATCAAAAAAAGGAGAGAAGGTTAATTAAGTTTGCATGAACAGATGGTTGTTGAATTACTCAGTCCATGCCGCCGCCGTCGGCAAAGTGGTCACACACCGTGCTTGGTCCCAGGCCAATGAACTGCTACTGCAATAACCTATAAAAATAATGCATACATTTGGCCTTTAAGTTACACAGCTAAAGAAGAACTTGTGCTCTGATCACGGTGAAATTAAACTATACAAAATGGCAGTGTCCTGCTGACAAACCATAGACAAAATCCGACATGAAGTTGATATTAGCACACATTTTTATGAAAACTCAAATTTTCGAGACTCCCAATTAGGCCAATCACAAGTAGTAAATAATAGATGGAACGTACACAAAATAAGTTCTCATCACGCCGTCTGCACATAGTAAGATTCAATAAGCATTTCCAACTCTTCGATACTAAGCTTAAGCTTAGCAGTACTTTCATGGGCTCTCTCTCTGTCTTATCATCACTGTATTCTTCCACCCTGAACACAAGTGGAATCAGATATATTACAATCATAAAATCATGCTAGATATAAATTTATTCAAGACATTTAAGGTAGTTGTAGCGCTTAATTTGATACCACTATCCAAGTAACCAGAGAAAAAAATAGCTCAATTTTTAGGTGACATAACAGTTTACTGGGTGTTCCCTGGGTGTTCTTCCAGAAACACGCCGACGTCATTGCGCAGTGGTCGGGAGCCCCTCGATGGTCACGGTGCGGGCGCCTCAGCCTGCCTGGCAGTTGCACCTCCAGTCTCCCGATGAAACGACCAGCCTTTGTTGTGTGGAATGCAATCAGGACAGATAGCTGGAGGAATAGGTATCAGAGCAGAGTCACGTATCAGTACACTGAAGAAAACATTGAACAGATCGAGCCACTCATTCAGCCAAAAAAATGCAAGATTGCTGCAGCATGAGTTGAAGATATATGATGGTTACCATATAATCCGAACAGAAAATGGGACATCATACAATTCATAAGTACCTGCTCTGCTGTAACACCCCAAATTTCAATGAAAAGAAAGTTAGAGGATTCCAGAAAGCAAAATTTCAAACCAACAAAAACTTTTCTTTTGCATATAGTACCATGCATAGGACTTGTGCATTTGAGTGATATGCTATGATGATTGTTACTACTTGTCTTTGATATGCTCTAAAAACCCTAGAGTGATCATATGAAGATCACCAACCAAATAAATCAAAGAGGAAGAAATTCCAATAATTGAAAAACTCTAAAAACCCTCACATATGCCCTATGGCATTTTTATAAATTTTGACCCTAGACCTATTTGGTCTTCACCATTAGTTGAATAATGTTATTAAACACTTATTACAACTTTTGGAATCAAGGGTTCACAATCCAAATGAATTTCAAACACATCTTCCACTCACATGTGATGATGGTCAATTCTCGCCAAATATAGTCTGATCACCACTTTGAGCCCCTGCAATTCAACTTTCTCAAACCAATTCTTGCTAACTCTTTGCACCATTTCAAAGTCAACATCAAGGTGAACAACTTTGATGAAGATCACCCTGCCAAATTCATCCTTGATCCATAGCTATGCTCATCCAAAGTTGCAACATTATAACAAGTTCAACAATCTCCACTTAGCCATTTTGGCCAAATTTTGAATTCCAATTTTTCCACCACCACCTCAATTCACCTCTGGTCACTTACAACTAATACCAACACTCACTTTTCAAAAACATTCACCATTTGAAAATTTTCCAATTTGGATAATTTTATATTTTCCAAAATTGAACACTATTCACACACTATAGCAAATAGTGATCTACTCAAACAAATCTACCCTAACCTGCCCCAATTGGTCCCCTGGTTCCCTCTCTCACTAACACCAACCTAAAAACCCTAGGAGGAGAGGCATTGCAAGCGTGGCATGGCCATGCCGGCCACATGCCGGCCATGCCGCACCACCTCCTCTCTCCTTCACCTCCCCACCGGCCCTGGTGTCCAAGCTCACCACCACGACACCCTAGCGCCGCCTAGCACCGCCCCGGTCGACGAGGACGACGACAACGCCGGACAACGCGCGCCCAAACCGGCCCTGGATGCCGCTCGCGTCGCGACCATGCGCGCCATGGACGCGCACTGGACACGCGCCGCGCAGCCCCTCCGCTCACGCCCTGGACCCCCTACCCTCGCCGCCAGAACCTCTGCCTCTCGCCGGAGAAGACGACGCACCAGCGCCGTCCGATCCCCTTCTAATCCTACGGCTCACTTTGAAACATACCGCTTCGGACGTTATGAGCCGCTGACATGCGGACCCCACCCGTCGGCCAGGCCCGCGCGCACTGGATGCGTTGCTGTGGGCTGGCTCGGGCCGTTTTCAAATCATTTCGGCCCAGTTAGTTTCCCGCCGGCCTGTTTAATTCAAAACCAGTTTATTTAATTCAAATGAATTCCAATACTGCCCAAACTTTGAAATTCAACCATTTCAAATTGGCTAAACCAAATTTAGTGAATTTTATGTTGTTGGAAAGCCACTGAAATTCTCTACCATATGCCACTGGCCTCATGGTCAATTTCTTTGTAGAATTAATTTGACAAAAATAACAAGACAGGGACTTTTCCCTATTCAAATAATTCTTAAAAATCAACCAAGATAGATATTAAGTTAATTCCAACTCTAATAGCTCACATTTGACTTACACTAATTGTTTATGCAATAAAATGGTGTGGTCACTTTGCATGATCATGCCATGGTTTAATGAATGGATATTTTGACTAGTTTAACTAGTTGATATTATCCAAAACTATTAAAGTTAAATTGTGTGAAGTCTTACACTTCATTTAAACTTGTATCACATGAATTCATGGGATGTTTGGACCCCTGGTTCCAAACTCTCTTATATGAATTTCTTGAGATTTAAATCCAAGGTAGTGTTATTTAAATGGTATGAGGTGATCTACCTCATTTAAATCATTTTCCCCAATTGATGATGATGAACATTGGACTTAGGTCAATATGAGTTCATCCATGAGTATTGGAGAAATTAAATCTTAAGAAAATTTCAATGAGAGGAAATTATTTCTCAAGAACCCTATGGAAACTATCATTTACATAGGGAATGCAAAGTCTATTTAAATCCCACAACCCATGCACCATAGTTTATTTATTTGGTGTGCATAGAGTAGTTTGTGTGTTTATTTGTGATGTGTGGAATAGCCATGGAATTAGTGAGTAATTATACTCATATTCAAATTTAGACGGTAGCACCGGAGAGTACGCCGAAGAAGAAGGTTGCTACCAGGAGGAGGAGGAGGAACAGTTTGAGAACTACCAAGGCAAGCTATACTCTTGCAAGTTACTACCAATGCAAGCTAATATTCTTGCTAAGTGCAAAGCCCCTTGGGGCAAGGCACCATGTTTCTTATCTTTTCTTATGTGAACCCATCCCAAGTTTTTACTTTACAAGTTTTTACTTGTTTCCTAAATGAGTTACTTTTATAGTTAACTTTGGTCAACATACCAGTTGGTTATTAGAGTAGTGAGTTAGTCTCTTCCAAGCAAAGCAAGGTAGCACCCCTCATGAATTAGAGCTAGTGCTAATAAACTAAACTTGACTACTCTAGATGGGAACCTGGTGATTTTGAAAGGATTTTGAAACCTTGGGATGAAGATGCATTCCATTGAATGATTTTTGAAGGTGAATATGACCAAGAGAAGAGGGTGATTTTTTTTATAAAACATGATGTGGGTTTGAATGCGATACCTTTCCAATTATTAAGTACCCCCACAATACCTGATTATGGGTAGGGCTTAACTGGAAGTTTATGCGTCTTAGTATGGGTTCCCTCTAAACAAGCGTCATCGGGGTTATGCCGAAAGCTGCCTCTACCACAAAAGAAACGATACGATATGATGCGAAATGAGGTGAATGTCCGGCCCAAGCCTCGTGCAGTTCCCGAGCCGACCGACCGTCTTCACCGGGAGGCCAAGCTCATGGGGAGAGGTGCTCATACTAGGATTCGTAAGTGAAAGGTTATGGTTGATGATCCGCGTATCGTGTTACGATTATTCGGGAAATCCCGACGGATGAAATCAAATGTTGTGGCACAAGTGTGCAACCTCTGCAGAGTGTAAACCTATTCGAATAGCCGCGTCCACGGTTACGGACGGTTGGAAAGGCCATACAGCTTTCCGATGTCATATCTTTGAAAATGATGTTGAAAGGTGATGGTGAAATGACTTGTGGTGGATTGAATTGAAATCACCACTTGAATGGTGGGAATGACACTAATGTTCCCCCTTGAGTTAGTTAGCACTTGAGTAAGCTTTTCTCAAAACTTTGTGAACTAAAACTAGCTTTATGCAAATAAACTAGAGCTTAGCAACCCTACTAGAATGTCTAGCACTTACTTTAGTATTAGTTTGCGAGTACTCAACGTACTCACGGCTTTGTCCCTGGCTATTCAAATGGCCAGAGTATGAAGATGACCAAGGAGATGACCAGCAGGACGCCTATGACAACTAAGCGCCTTCCGACGTCAAGCGTTGGCCTGTGGACTAGAGAGTCCTCGTATCTTACGCTTCCGCTATGTTGAACTATGCACTGGTGTTTGTTCGTTGATCAATAGATCAACTATTCGTGTAATATGGATCATGGGATTCCAATTTGTAAGACTTATGGTTTGTAATGAATGATGATCGTGATACTTAACTATTATGCCTCGCAACAACAATATTCCTGGGATTGCGATGTATGACATAATAGGCATTCGGACTTAAAAATCCGGGTGTTGACAAGTTGGTATCAGAGCCATTGTTTGACCTTAGAAGACCTTAGCTAGAATGGGCGTTCTGAAAAACTTAACTTGGAAATCAAATGGAAGAACTTATTTGTGAAAATTTACTACCCTCTTGTCTTTGAGACTTTGCCAAAATTTGAGGAATCATGTCCTATCTTATTTGAATCAACTTAAAACTTTGCCACACTTTGCACTCTCTAACTTACTCATCCAATTCTCTTTCAGATGGAGCCGAATGAACCCATCAACACCAAGTTTTATCAGCTTGGGAACGGAGGAAGCTTGATCTTTGAGCACGACCTCAACGCCGTCTCTGACTTCCTTGGGCGCCCACACCCCGAGTTTCACGGGGTTCAGCTGGACGACATGCCCGGAGGAGAGTTGCAGTGGGTGATCACTGCCGACTTGAGGGGCAAGATGGAGCCTCCCACCTCGGAGAGGATCCTCTTCTCCTTCCGCGAGAGCAACTGGCTCGACGGACTCGCACGTGGCCTACAGGAGGCACTTGCACGCCTCTGTGGACAGAACGTGGTGCGCATCCTCGCCTCTCGCTACGCCCACCTTGTGAGGCGTGATGCTGCGGGAGTGCCCATGGAGCTGCAGCCGCACCCGGAGTTGAGGCACCATGCTGAGCACCTGGACTTCATGCTCTACCAGACTCAGAGGGACCTCGACGCCTCTCGCGCTTACGCGAACCAGACCCATGCTCACATCACCGAGCAGGGTGAGGCGATCAAGCTACTCAACAACGATCGCAAGAGCCTTCGCCAGCAGCGTGCCAAGAAGGACGCTACGATTCGCCGCCTTCGCGCCCGGATCGCGTCACTTGAGGCCACTGTCAAGGCCCAGGAGGATCAGATTCGTCAGCTGGAGGATGACGATGGAGGCATCGACATTCGAGGAGGAGATGCTTTTCTGAGCGATGACGACGACTTTGAGGAGGATGAGAACACCGAGGAGGAGGACTACGAGTTCCTGGAGGCAGGACCCGATGACTACGTCCCGATTGATATCGACGATGAGGAGTAGTTGCACTAGTTCACTTATAGTAGGTGTGAGTTGTATCCCGTCCTTTGTATCGTAGCTTGAGAATGGTTCTTAAAACCATGGGAGTATGTGTGTAGTTTGTACTATGTGTGGCATGAATGAATGAATGATATGTTTGTCATGAAAAGATTACAAGTTTTCAAATGCTTTTCAAACTTAACCAAAATGAACCATAGCATGTTCCCTCTTATCTCATAATCTTCTACATCTTCAGATGGCCCCTCCGAATCGCACCAACGACGCGATGCTGCAACTTCTGCAAACCATGCTTGCAGACCGGGAAACCGAAAGAGCCGAGCGCCAAGCCAACCTCATCGCCTTGCAGAACATCGCCAACCAAGGCCATGGAAATCATGACCACCCCGGATCCAAGCTCAAGAACTTCCAAAACACCAACCCTCCTGTGTTTAGCAAGACCGAGGAGCCACTCGACGCCGATGATTGGCTCCAGACCATGGAGAACAATCTGGAGGTAGCTGGAGTGGAAGCCAATGAGAAAGTGTTGTTCGCCACTCACTATCTCGCTGGACCAGCTCGCGCTTGGTGGACAAGCACCCGTGCCATGAACGGAGGTCAATTCATGACTTGGGAAGATTTCAAACTCAAATTCAGCAAGTACCATGTACCCCCGGGTCTTATCAAGAAGATGAGGGATGAATTCCGTGAGCTGAAACAAGGTCGCATGACGGTGGTTGAATACCGCGACAAGTTTCTCACTTTGTCAAGGTATGCCCCTGATGAGACCGACACCGTTGAGAAGAGGAAGGAGAGATTCCTGAACGGACTGCATGATGAGATGCAGACTATCCTCGTCAACATTCCCTTCGCCGACCTCGAAGCCCTTGTTGACTCCGCCATCCAGATGGAGGGCAAGTTAAACCAAGCCAATGAGAACCGCAAGCGCCGCATGGCGAGTCAGAGTGGATCAAACCACCCCCAAAAGTTTCGCCCTAGCTCCAGCGGAGGTTTCACTCCGAGACACAACAAACCCCCGATGCAGAACTCTCGCCCCGGTTATCAGAACCGGAGTGGAGGAAACTCCAAGCCGGGAGGCTACAACAACAACAACTACAACCGCGCCCCACCCCGAGCCCCTAACAACACCAACACCAACATCACCACCACCCCCAGAACCAGAAGCAATGCCATTCCCGTTGCGAACAAGCAGGACAAGAGCACTATCACTTGCTACGAGTGTGGTGTAGTGGGACACTACTCCAACGAGTGCCCCAAGCGTCTTGCCAAGCTCGCCGGCAACACCGCTGCCCCTGCACAGCAGCAACGCCGTGTCTCCACCGGCAAGAAGTTCGTCCCCAACAACCCCAACAACCGCAACGGCCGCCTCTACCACATGAACGCCGAAGAACCCCAGGAAGCACCGGATGTTGTGCTGGGTATGTTTTCTGTCAACCACACCCCTGCTAGAGTGTTGTTTGATTCTGGAGCATCTCATTCCTTTGTCACCGAAGACTTTGCATCAACAAGTAAAATTCAACCCCTCAGTTTGAAGCATGTTATGATAGTTCAAATCCCCGGATCAACCACCAAAGCCAGAAAATTTTGCAAAAATGTGCCTATCAAAATCCATGAAGTAGATTTCTTTGCAAATCTAATCATTCTTGGAACCAAAGGTTTGGAAGTTGTCCTAGGAATGGACTGGATGTCCAAGCACAATGGATTGATAGACTGCGCCAAGAAAGCCATAACCATCACTAGCGAAGACCGGTATCGTAGTGGAGCACGTCTCCGAAAAACTACCCGTAAAATTTACGTGCAACCAAAGTGTATCCAAGCCAACTCGGAGCAAATCAGGGTCGTCTCGTCGCTACCCCGATGTGTTTCCGGATGATCTACCCGGTATGCCCCCGGATCGGGATATCGAGTTTATCATCGAGTTAATCCTCGGAACCGGACCCATCGCCCGGAGAGCCTACAGGCATGAACGCAGCCGAACTTGTGGAGCTGAAGAAGCAAATAGATGACATGTTAGCCAAAGGTTTGATTAGACCAAGTGCATCCCCCTGGAGATCCCCCGTCTTGTTTGTCGACAAGAAGGATGGTGCAAATCGTTTATGCACGGACTATCGTAAGCTTAACGATGTCAACATCAAAAACAAATACCCCCTACCCAAGATAGAAGATTTGTTTGACCAACTCACCGGATCCCGAGTTTTCTCCAAGATTGATCTTAGAACTCGGATACCACCAACCGAAGATCCGAGCCACCGACATTCCAAAAACTGCCTTTACCACCGGATATGGGTTGTATGAGTACAATGTCATGTCGTTTGGACTGACCAATGCCCCCGCTTATTTCATGAATCTCATGAATAAGATCTTCATGAACTTTTTGGACAAGTTTGTCGTTGTGTTCATCGACGACATCCTTGTCTACTCCAAGTCCGAAGAGGAACATGAACAGCATTTGGAGATTGTCCTAGAAACCCTTAGACAACACAAATTGTATGCCAAGTTTAGCAAGTGTGAGTTTTGGCTGGAAGAAGTTGGATTCCTCGGACACATCTTGTCTGCAGGAGGAATTGCCGTAGATCCCGCCAAGATCAAAACTGTTATGGAATGGAAAGCCCCAACCACACAAATCGAGGTCCGCGCTTTTCTTGGATTAGGCGGATACTACCGCAGATTTGTAGAAGGTTTCTCGAGCATCGCTCGACCCATGACCCAACTGCTGAAAAAGGACAGAAAGTTTGAGTGGACCGACAAGTGCGAACAGAGCTTTCAACAGCTCAAGAGTAGACTGACAACAGCCCCAATCCTGATCATGCCAGATATCGCAAAGCCCTTTGACGTATATTGCGACGCCTCCAAGACTGGACTTGGATGCGTGCTTATGCAAGAAGGCAAGGTTGTATCCTACCTTTCAAGACAGCTCAAGCAACATGAACAGAACTACCCAACCCATGACCTCGAGCTTGCCGCCGTGGTCTTAGCCCTGAAAGTTTGGCGTCATTACCTCATGGGTAATCGATGCGAGATATACTCCGACCACAAAAGCCTCAAATATATTTTCACCCAGAAGGAGTTAAACATGAGACAACGCCGATGGATCGAATTGATCAAGGATTACGACATGGAGATTCACTACCACCCCGGCAAGGCCAATGTGGTAGCGGATGCTTTGAGTCGACTGCCGTGCCAGTTGAACTCCATGCTCGCAACCGAACAGCCCAGTTTGCACCAAGAGTTTGAGCAGTTCAGACTTGAACTTGTGAGTGAAGGATTCTTAGCCAGCATAGAACTGCAACCCACCTTGGTTGGTCAGATCAAGGAAGCCCAGAAGGACAACGCTAGCATTGACGGAATCAAGAAACAGATAGCCGAAGGAAAAGCCCCGGATTCACCGTAGACGAAGCCGGAGTGCTTTGGTACAAAGAACGTCTCTGCGTACCATCGGACTCTGACTTGAAACAAGTCATTCTGCAAGAAGCCCATGACACCCTTTATTCAATCCACCCCGGAGGTACCAAGATGTACCAGGACCTAAAGGAGCAATTTTGGTGGCACGGAATGAAGAGAGAGATCGGTAGCTATATCGCTAAGTGTGACATCTGTCAGAGAGTCAAGGCAGAACACCAACGACCCGCCGGACTGTTGCAACCCCTTCAGATTCCAGAATGGAAATGGGACTCCGTAGGAATGGACTTTATCACCGGACTGCCCAAATCCAGCAAAGGCAATGATTCCATATGGGTAGTGGTCGATAGATTGACCAAAGTCGCCCATTTCATCGCCGTAAAAACCACCTATCAAGGCCCCAAGTTAGCTGAACTCTACATCACCAGAATAGTCGCTTTGCACGGCACCCCCAAATCGATAGTGTCAGATAGAGGATCCCAGTTCACCTCAAGGTTCTGGCAGAAAGTGCATGAAGGACTAGGCACTCGCCTAAATTTTAGCACCGCCTATCACCCTCAGACCGACGGACAGACTGAGAGAGTAAACCAGATACTAGAAGACATGCTTAGAGCATGCGTACTGGAATACGGATCCAAGTGGGAAGACTGCCTACCATACGCAGAATTCTCCTACAACAATAGTTACCAAGCCAGCCTACGAGATGGCCCCCTTTGAAGCCTTGTACGGAAGGAAGTGCCGTACCCCCGAACCGGTCGAAGTCGGAGAGAGTCAAGTTTTCGGCCCAGTATGTTCTTCGTGAAGCCGAAGAGAAGGTTCACAAGATCCGCGAGTATCTCAAGACTGCGCAATCCGGACGTGAAGAGCTACGCCGACAAGAGACGCTCGGGAGATGACCTTTGAGATCGGAGATTTCGTCTATCTCAAGGTATCCCCCTTGAAAGGGATGCAAAGGTTTCAGCTGAAAGGAAAGCTTGCACCTCGCTATGTGGGACCTTTCCAAGTCCTCAGCCGCCGAGGTGAAGTATCTTATCAACTCGGAGTTGCTCGAAGAAATGTCGGCTATGCACGACGTTTTTCACATCTCACTTCTCCGGAAATGTCTTGAAGTCCCTGAGAAGACCGAAGTGTTCAAGAACATCGATCACCGATCGGTGGATATCAACAAGGATCTGACTTACCGCGAAGTGCCGATTCGCATCCTAGAAGAAGCTTACCGAACCACCCGTACCCGAAGCATCAAGTTTTTGAAGATCCAATGGAGCAATCATACCGAAGATGAAGCCACCTGGGAACGCGAAGACTTCATGAAGAAGGAATACCCAGATCTCTTTAGTACCTAACTTTCTTTTCGATCTCGGGACGAGATCTTTTGTAAGGGGGAAGGGTTTGTAACACCCCAAATTTCAATGAAAAGAAAGTTAGAGGATTCCAGAAAGCAAAATTTCAAACCAACAAAAACTTTTCTTTTGCATATAGTACCATGCATAGGACTTGTGCATTTGAGTGATATGCTATGATGATTGTTACTACTTGTCTTTGATATGCTCTAAAAACCCTAGAGTGATCATATGAAGATCACCAACCAAATAAATCAAAGAGGAAGAAATTCCAATAATTGAAAAACTCTAAAAACCCTCACATATGCCCTATGGCATTTTTATAAATTTTGACCCTAGACCTATTTGGTCTTCACCATTAGTTGAATAATGTTATTAAACACTTATTACAACTTTTGGAATCAAGGGTTCACAATCCAAATGAATTTCAAACACATCTTCCACTCACATGTGATGATGGTCAATTCTGCCAAATATAGTCTGATCACCACTTTGAGCCCCTGCAATTCAACTTTCTCAAACCAATTCTTGCTAACTCTTTGCACCATTTCAAAGTCAACATCAAGGTGAACAACTTTGATGAAGATCACCCTGCCAAATTCATCCTTGATCCATAGCTATGCTCATCCAAAGTTGCAACATTATAACAAGTTCAACAATCTCCACTTAGCCATTTTGGCCAAATTTTGAATTCCAATTTTTCCACCACCACCTCAATTCACCTCTCGGTCACTTACAACTAATACCAACACTCACTTTTCAAAAACATTCACCATTTGAAAATTTTCCAATTTGGATAATTTTATATTTTCCAAAATTGAACACTATTCACACACTATAGCAAATAGTGATCTACTCAAACAAATCTACCCTAACCTGCCCCAATTGGTCCCCTGGTTCCCTCTCTCACTAACACCAACCTAAAAACCCTAGGAGGAGAGGCATTGCAAGCAGGGCATGGCCATGCCGGCCACATGCCGGCCATGCCGCACCACCTCCTCTCTCCTTCACCTCCCCACCGGCCCCGGTGTCCAAGCTCACCACCACGACACCCTAGCGCCGCCTAGCACCGCCCTGGTCGACGAGGACGACGACAACGCCCGGACAACGCGCGCCCAAACCGGCCCTGGATGCCGCTCGCGTCGCGACCATGCGCGCCATGGACGCGCACTGGACACGCGCCGCGCAGCCCCTCCGCTCACGCCCTGGACCCCCTACCCTCGCCGCCAGACCCTCTGCCTCTCGCCGGAGAAGACGACGCACCAGCGCCGTCCGATCCCCTTCTAATCCTACGGCTCACTTTGAAACATACCGCTTCGGGCGTTATGAGCCGCTGACATGCGGACCCCACCCTGTCAGCAGGCCCGCGCGCACTGGATGCGTTGCTGGGCTGGCTCGGGCCGTTTTCAAATCATTTCGGCCCAGTTAGTTTCCCGCCGGCCTGTTTAATTCAAAACCAGTTTATTTAATTCAAATGAATTCCAATACTGCCCAAACTTTGAAATTCAACCATTTCAAATTGGCTAAACCAAATTTAGTGAATTTTATGTTGTTGGAAAGCCACTGAAATTCTCTACCACATGCCACTGGCCTCATGGTCAATTTCTTTGTAGAATTAATTTGACAAAAATAACAAGACAGGGACTTTTCCCTATTCAAATAATTCTTAAAAATCAACCAAGATAGATATTAAGTTAATTCCAACTCTAATAGCTCACATTTGACTTACACTAATTGTTTATGCAATAAAATGGTGTGGTCACTTTGCATGATCATGCCATGGTTTAATGAATGGATATTTTGACTAGTTTAACTAGTTGATATTATCCAAAACTATTAAAGTTAAATTGTGTGAAGTCTTACACTTCATTTAAACTTGTATCACATGAATTCATGGGATGTTTGGACCCCTGGTTCCAAACTCTCTTATATGAATTTCTTGAGATTTAAATCCAAGGTAGTGTTATTTAAATGGTATGAGGTGATCTACCTCATTTAAATCATTTTCCCCAATTGATGATGATGAACATTGGACTTAGGTCAATATGAGTTCATCCATGAGTATTGGAGAAATTAAATCTTAAGAAAATTTCAATGAGAGGAAATTATTTCTCAAGAACCCTATGGAAACTATCATTTACATAGGGAATGCAAAGTCTATTTAAATCCCACAACCCATGCACCATAGTTTATTTATTTGGTGTGCATAGAGTAGTTTGTGTGTTTATTTGTGATGTGTGGAATAGCCATGGAATTAGTGAGTAATTATACTCATATTCAAATTTAGACGGTAGCACCGGAGAGTACGCCGAAGAAGAAGGTTGCTACCAGGAGGAGGAGGAGGAACAGTTTGAGAACTACCAAGGCAAGCTATACTCTTGCAAGTTACTACCAATGCAAGCTAATATTCTTGCTAAGTGCAAAGCCCCTTGGGGCAAGGCACCATGTTTCTTATCTTTTCTTATGTGAACCCATCCCAAGTTTTTACTTTACAAGTTTTTACTTGTTTCCTAAATGAGTTACTTTTATAGTTAACTTTGGTCAACATACCAGTTGGTTATTAGAGTAGTGAATTAGTCTCTTCCAAGCAAAGCAAGGTAGCACCCCTCATGAATTAGAGCTAGTGCTAATAAACTAAACTTGACTACTCTAGATGGGAACCTGGTGATTTTGAAAGGATTTTGAAACCTTGGGATGAAGATGCATTCCATTGAATGATTTTTGAAGGTGAATATGACCAAGAGAAGAGGGTGATTTTTTTATAAAACATGATGTGGGTTTGAATGCGATACCTTTCCAATTATTAAGTACCCCCACAATACCTGATTATGGGTAGGGCTTAACTCGGAAGTTTATGCGTCTTAGTATGGGTTCCCTCTAAACAAGCGTCATCGGGGTTATGCCGAAAGCTGCCTCTACCACAAAAGAAACGATACGATATGATGCGAAATGAGGTGAATGTCCGGCCCAAGCCTCGTGCGGTCTCCAGTGCTGACCGATCGTCTTCACCGGGAGGCCAAGCTCATGGGGAGAGGTGCTCATACTAGGATTCGTAAGTGAAAGGTTATGGTTGATGATCCGCGTATTGTGTTACGATTATTCGGGGAAATCCCGACGGATGAAATCAAATGTTGTGGCACAAGTGTGCAACCTCTCGCAGAGTGTAAACCTATTCGAATAGCCGCGTCCACGGTTACGGACGGTTGGAAAGGCCATACAGTTTCCGATGTCATATCTTTGAAAATGATGTTGAAAGGTGATGGTGAAATGACTTGTGGTGGATTGAATTGAAATCACCACTTGAATGGTGGGAATGACACTAATGTTCCCCCTTGAGTTAGTTAGCACTTGAGTAAGCTTTTCTCAAAACTTTGTGAACTAAAACTAGCTTTATGCAAATAAACTAGAGCTTAGCAACCCTACTAGAATGTCTAGCACTTACTTTAGTATTAGTTTGCGAGTACTCAACGTACTCACGGCTTTGTCCCCGGCTATTCAAATGGCCAGAGTATGAAGATGACCAAGGAGATGACCAGCAGGACGCCTACGACAACTAAGCGCCTTCCGACGTCAAGCGTTGGCCTGTGGACTAGAGAGTCCTCGTATCTTACGCTTCCGCTATGTTGAACTATGCACTGGTGTTTGTTCGTTGATCAATAGATCAACTATTCATGTAATATGGATCATGGGATTCCAATTTGTAAGACTTATGGTTTGTAATGAATGATGACTGTGATACTTAACTATTATGCCTCGCAACAACAATATTCCTGGGATTGCGATGTATGACATAATAGGCATTCGGACTTAAAAATCCGGGTGTTGACATCTGCCTAAGATGAACAACAAAACAAGGAAGCAGAGAAGAAAGAATTGCACGGCCTCTCACCGAACCCAAATCCCAAATTCAATGTGTTGTTCTATTGGGTGCTAATTTTCCCCTCACCTAGCAACCTTCTCTCGATTATGGTTTGCTGCTAGGAACATAACACGGAGACAAAGATGAAAACTGAGGCTGAGTGCATTCTCTTGTGGCCATCAAATCTTCTGGTATGCTATGATTCTACCATGAATGATGTAAACTGAAATGTTCATCTATATATCGTGTTCCACTCAAGGCCCAAGATTAACTATTATGTAAAAAAGCTTAATTCAAGTATGAATGGAGAACTGCTATGGCTTTCTCTTGCCCTGGATGTGGTCAAAGCCAACCAACAATGCTCACATAACATGCTTGTCCTAGATGAATGCCCCCTGAACATTTGCAGTTAGCATGTTCAGTGGTCATTACAAAACGATATTCTAGAAAAAGACATCAGCAAGAAAACCTGGAGTGAACATGCTAAATTTATATAAAATTGTAAGTGAGAAACCGTCTGTTTTTTTACCTTGCTCTGTGATACGTCTCCAACGTATCTATAATTTGTGATGTTCCATGCTTGTTTTATGACAATACCAACATGTTTTGTTCACACTTTATATCATTTTTATGCGTTTTCCGGAACTAACCTATTGACGAGATGCCGAAAGGCCAGTTGTTGTTTTCTGCTGTTTTTGGTTTCGAAATCCTAGTAAGGAAATATTTTCGGAATCGGACGAAATCAACACCGAAAGTCTTAGAAATACGCGAAGCTTCCAGAGCACCGGAGAAAGGCCGGAGGGGTGCCAGGGGGGCCCACACCCCAGGGCGGCGCGGCCCAAGGGGGGGGTGCCCCCCTATGGTGTGGGCAGCCCGTGGCCCCTCCGACTCCGACTCTCCGCCTATATAATCGTCCCTGACCTAAAAACCTCGACAAGTTCGACGGAAACAGAGAAAACCATCCAGAGCCGCCGCCATCGCGAAAGTCCAATTCGGGGGACAGAAGTCGCTGTTCCGGCACCCTGCCGGGACGGGGAATTGCCCCCGGAGCCATCTCCACCGCCGTCTCCACCGCCATCTTCACCGCCATCGCTGCCTCCATGATGAGGAGGGAGTAATCCACCCCCGAGGCTGAGGGCTCCGCTGTAGCTATGTGGTTCATCTCTCTCCCATGTACCTCAATACAATAATCTCATGAGCTGCTTTACATGATTGAGATTCATATGAGTTTTGTATCACTATTCATCTATGTGCTACTCTAGTGATGTTATTAAAGTATTCTATTCCTCCTGCACGGTGTAATGGTGACAGTGTGTGCATCCGTGTTAGTACTTGGCATAGGCTATGATTATGATCTCTTGTAGATTATGAAGTTAACTATTGCTATGATAGTATTGATGTGATCTATGCCTCCTTTCTTAGCATGAAGGTGACAATGTGCATGCTACGTTAGTACTTGGTTTAGTTGAATTGATCTATCTTACACTATAAGGTTACTTAAATATGAACATTTAATTGTGGAGCTTGTTAACTCCGGCATTGAGGGTTCGTGTAATCCTACGCAATGTGTTCATCATCCAACAAGAGTGTAGAGTATGCATTTATCTATTCTGTTATGTGATCAATGTTGAGAGTGTCCACTAGTGAAAGTCTAATCCCTAGGCCTTGTTCCTAAATACTGCTGCGTTACTACTGCTTGTTTACTGTTTTACTGCGTTACTACTGCTGCAATACTACCACCATCAACTACACGCCAGCAAGTTATTTTCTGGCACCGTTGCTACTGCTCATATATTCATACCACCTGTATTTCACTATCTCTTCGCCGAACTAGTGCACCTATTAGGTGTGTTGGGGACACAAGAGATTTCTTGCTTTGTGGTTGTAGAGTTGCATGAGAGGGATATCTTTGACCTCTTCCTCCCTGAGTTCGATAAACCTTGGGTGATCCACTTAAGGGAAAACTTGCTGCTGTTCTACAAACCTCTGCTCTTGGAGGCCCAACACTGTCTACAGGAAAAGGAGGGGGAAGTAGACACCAAGCTATTTTCTGGCGCCGTTGCCGGGGAGGAAAGGTAAAAGGTACTCACACTCCGGACCTCGGCTACCAAGCTATTTTCCGCCGTTGTAAGTACTCGAAGCTATTTCCTTTAGATTCTGCAATTGCATCTTTTTGTTTCTTGTTTACACTAGTTAGGCATAATGGAAAACAACAAAAAAATTGGTGAGCTTTTTAATCTTTTTCCTGATTTAGAATTGTTTGATGCGAAAATTAAAAAACCTATGGAACCTTATTTGCATGCTAGTAGCGATGTTATTAGTATGAATGCAATTACTCGCTAATACTATGGAAAAGTCTAAGCTTCGGAAGCTAGTTTATATAAAAATAATCTTTTTTGCTCCTCAGCTTTGGAAGAAATATTTTGCTCGATAATGCTTTATCTCCCATATGCGATAACTCTAATGATGCTTCTGATATTTTAAATCCACCTGCTAAAAGTATTCCGTATAAAATACCTATGAAAATTATTGAACGTGTTATGGACAACCATTATAAAGGGGATGGAACTGTCCATCCTAGAGATCATTTACTATTTTTGCACGAATTATGCGGGTTATTCAAGTGTGCAGGTATCTCTATGGATGAAGTGATGAAGAAGCTATTCTCTGTTTCGCTCTCTGGTAAAGCGGCGCATTGGTATAAATTGTTGGAGAATAGACATTCTCTTGGTTGGGAGGAAATTGCATCTCTCTTTTATTCTAAATTTTATCCTCCTCATGAAGTGCATATTGATAGGAATTATATTTATAACTTTTATCCTCGTGATGGAGAGAGTATTTCTCAAGCGTGGGGGAGATTGAAATCACTAATGCTCAAATGTCCCATTCATGAGCTCCCCGTAAAGTTATTGTTAACAATTTTTATGCGAGGCTTTCGGGACAACACAAGGACTATCTGGACGCGTGTTCGGAGGGATCTTTCACAAGCAAGGAGGTTGAAGCTAGGTGGGATCTTCTTGATCGGATTGAGGACAACGCTGAAGGATGGGAGAACGACAAAGGTAAAGAGTCAGGTATAAATTATGATTATGAATGCATTGAAGCTTTTATGGATACCGATAAATTTCGAAATATGAGTGCTACTTATGGCCTTGACTCTCAAGTTGCTGCAAATCTTTATAAATCCTTTGCTTCTCATTTTGAATTGCCTAAGAAGAATTTTGATAAGTATCATGAACCTTTTAAAGAGGCTTGCATGAAGAATCAAATTGTTGTTAATTATTGCAATAAGCATGCTCAAACTCCTAAGAATGCTATTTCTTATAAGCATGTTAATTTTTGTGGAATGCATAGACCTTGTGGAATTAATCAAGTCAAAGATGAATATTGCATCCATCATATTAATGAAAAAACTAGAAAGTGGTTTAGGGCTCTAGATGATCTTGGTAAAAAAGTTTGTGCCCTCTATCCTTTTATTTGTGAAGTTTGCCATGAAGTGGGTCATTTTAATTTTCAATGCTCCTCCGATGATAATTTGAACCCAATGAGTGCTGCAAATTTATATTGTGATGGTGAAATTACTCCTAATCAGCATGATGAACTTACTTTATTTTTGGGGGTGTGAAGAACTGTCGAGAAAAATCTCTTTGTTACATATGAGTGATCTTGATATTGATGATGTCCTGCATGGGTGTTTTTCTTATTGCATTGATAATAGCCATACAAATACTTACATACAAAATATTTTAGAAGATGACACCTTGCCAAAATATGATAGGACCACTGTGTGTTTTCAACTAATTAATGAAAAGGAGGGATCCTCCCAAGTTTCTTCTATTGTTTCTGAAAGTAAATCAGGTTATGCGGACAAGCCACCCTTCAAGCCTCTTCCTCCTAAAGAAGGGAACGAGGAGAAGGAAGAGAAGAAGAAGAAGAAGGGAACGAAGAAGAAGAAGAAGAAGAAGAAGAAGAAGGAGAATAAAAAGAAAGAGGTAACGGCGTATCCCCGCGTGAATGAGATAACGCTAAGTAACCGTAGGTATGTTGCTCCTAATGATTATTGTGACAATGAATCTGAATATGATGATCTTCCTATGCCCTTTACATACATTAGCGATCATGATTTGAATGAGCACACTACTTTTGATATTGCAAATCTCTGGGAAACTAATTCTGAAAATGATGATAATAATTGCCATAGTGTCAGTGCTATTCATGCTTCCTCCCATAATGATATAGAAAGCTCTAAGCTTGGGGAAGAGGTGTTTGAAAATCCTTTTGCTACTGATCATTATGTGTTTGATACATCTTCTTCTAATAACAATGATGGTATGGACACGGATAAACCAACTCGTGAAAGATAACTATTCTATTTCTTATGATGACACTCGTGCCTCCGATCTTTGATGATTATTATAAAGAATGCTATGATATAGGTTATAATTATCCTTATGAAACTTGTCATAGTCATGATTGGATTACCAAAAACAATTCTTTTAATATGCAACTTGTTTACCATGTTCAAATTCTTGATAATAATCTTGCTCCAATTACTATTAATGAGAATAACTCTTCTTATGCCAAAATTAATGATACTTCTATGCATACGAACCATGATAAGAATGTTTTAAGTGATGGGTATATTGTGGATTTCATCAATGATGCTACTGAAATTTATTATGAGAGAGGGAAATATGGTTATATGCATCTTAATAATATTAAGTTTCCCCTCTCTATGTTGAGAATCTTGAAGTTACTCGTGTTTTATCCTCTTATGCTTGTCACTTTGCTCTTCATGAATTCATTTGTGTACAAGATTCCTCTGCATAGGAAGCATGTTAGGCTTAAATGTGTTTTTAATTTGCCTCTTGATGCTCTCTTTTGCTTCAAATACTATTTCTTGCGAGTGGATCATTAAAACTGCTGAGCCCATCTTAATGGCTATAAAGAAAGAACTTCTTGGGAGATAACCCATGTGTTATTTTGCTACAGTACTTTGTTTTATATTTGTGTCTTGGAAGTTGTTTACTACTGTAGCAACCTCTCCTTATCTTAGTTTTGTGTTTTGTTGTGCCAAGTGAAGCCTCTAATCGAAGGTTGATACTAGATTTGGATTTCTGCGCGTAAACAGATTTCTATCTGTCACGAATCTGGGCTGTTTTCTCTGTACAAAAATCAGAAAAATATGCCAATTTACGTGTGTGTTCCTCAGATATGTACGCAACTTTCATTAGTTTTGAGTTTTCTGATCTGAGCAACGGAAGTGTTTATTAAAAATTCGTCTTTACGGACTGTTCTGTTTTGACAGATTCTGCCTTTTATTTCGCATTGCTTCTTTCGCTGTGATGGGTGGATTTCTTTGTTCCATTACCTTCCAGTAGCTTTGAGCAATGTCCAGAAGTGTTAAGAATGATTGTGTCACCTCTGAACATGTGAGTTTTTGATTATGTACTAACCCCTCTAATGAAGTTTATGAGAAGTTTGGTGTGAAGGAAGTTTTCAAGGGTCAAGAGAGGAGGATGATATACTATGATCAAGAAGAGTGAAAGCTCTAAGCTTGGGGATGCCCCGGTGGTTCACCCCTGCATATATCAAGAAGACTCAAGCTGTCTAAGCTTGGGGATGCCCAAGGCATCCCCTTCTTCATCGACAAATTATCAGGTTCCTTCTCTTGAAACTATATTTTTATTCGGTCACATCTTATGTGCTTTTCTTGGAGCGTCAGTATGTTTCTTGTTTTTGTTTTTGTTGAATAAATGCTTGTGTGGGAGAGAGACACGCTCCGCTGGTTCGTATGAACACATGTGTTCTTAGCTTTTAATTTTCATGGCGAAGGTTGAAACTGCTTCGTTAATTGTTATATGGTTGGAAACGGAAAATGCTACATGTAGTAATTGGTATGATGTCTTGAATAACTTGATATTTGGCAATTGTTGTGCTCTTGTTTAAGCTCTTGCATCATATACTTTGCACCTATTAGTGAAGAAATACATAGAGCTTGTTAAAATTTGGTTTGCATCAGTGGTTTCTCTAGAGTCTAGATATTTTCTAGTGAGGTGTTTGAACAACAAGGAAGACGATGTATAGTCTTATAATGCTTGTAATATGTCTTTTATGTAAGTTTTGCTGCACCGGTTTATCCTTGTGTTTGTTCCAAATAAGCCTTGCTAGCCTAAACCTTGTATCGAGAGGGAATACTTCTCATGCATCCAAATCCTTGAGCCAAACAACACTATGCCATTTGTGTCCACCATACCTACCTACTACATGGTATTTCCTGCCATTCCAAAGTAAATTGCTTGAGTGCTACCTTTAAACAATTCAAAATTTATCACCTCTGATTTGTGTCAATGTTTTATAGCTCATGAGGAAGTATGTGGTGTTTATCTTTCAATCTTGTTGGGCAACTTTCACCAATGGACTAGTGGCTTCATCCGCTTATCCGATAATTTTGCAAAAAGAGCTGGCAATGGGATTCCCAGTCCCAAATTAATTAACAAAAATAGACACTCCTCCATGGTATGTGATTGTTGGACGGCACCCGAAGGATTCGGTTAGCCATGGCTTGTGTAAGCAAAGGTTGGGAGGAGTGTCATCATAATAAAACTAAAATAAAAAGGCACTCCTTCATGGTATGAGATTGTTGGCGAGCACCCGAGGATTCGGTTAGCCATGGTTTGTGAAAGAAAGGTTGGAAGGAGTGCCACCCAAAATAAAATAAAATGGGAGCCGCTCTTTGAAGGTTTGTCTGGCAAGGGGGTTAGAGTACCCGCTACCATTCGTTGACAACAACATACACCTCTCAAAACTTTATTTTTATGCTCTCTTTATGTTTTCAAAATAAAAGCTCTAGCACAAATATAGCAATCGATGCTTTCCTCTTTGAAGGACCATTCTTTTACTTTTATTGTTGAGTCAGTTCACCTATTTCTCTCCATGTCAAGAAGCAAACATTTGTGTGAACTATGCATTGATTCCTACATATTTGCATATTGCATTTGTTATATTGCTTTGCATTGACAACTATCCATGAGATATACATGTTACAAGTTGAAAGCAACCGCTGAAACTTAATCTTCCATTGTGTTGCTTCAATGCCTTTACTATGAATTTATTGCTTTATGAGTAACTCTTATGCAAGACTCATTGATGCTTGTCTTGAAAGTACTATTCATGAAAAGTCTTTGCTATATGATTCAATTGTTTACTCATTGCATTTACATTGTTTCGAATCGCTGCATTCATCTCATATGCTTTACAATGGTATGATTAAGATTATGTTGGTAGCATGTCACCTCGGAAATTATCTTTTATCGTTTACCTACTCGAGGACGAGTAGGAACTAAGCTTGGGGATGCCGATACGTCTCCAACGTATCTATAATTTCCGATGTTCCATGCTTGTTTTATGACAATACCAACATGTTTTGTTCACACTTTATATCATTTTTATGCATTTTCCGGAACTAACCTATTGACGAGATGCCGAAAGGCCAGTTGCTGTTTTCTGCTGTTTTTGGTTTCAGAAATCCTAGTAAGGAAATATTTTCGGAATCGGACGAAATCAACACCGAAAGTCTTAGAAATACGCGAAGCTTCCAGAGCACCGGAGAAAGGCCAGAGGGGTGTCAGGGGGGCCCCACACCCCAGGGCGGCGCGGCCCAAGGGGGGGCGCGCCCCCCTATGGTGTGGGCAGCCCGTGGCCCCTCCGACTCCGACTCTCCGCCTATATAATCGTCCCTGACCTAAAAACCTTGACAAGTTCGACGAAAACAGAGAAAACCATCCAGAGCCGCCGCCATCGCGAAAGTCCAATTCGGGGGACAGAAGTCGCTGTTCCGGCACCCTGCCGGGACGGGGAATTGCCCCCGGAGCCATCTCCACCGCCGTCTCCACCGTCATCTTCACCGCCATCGCTGCCTCCATGATGAGGAGGGAGTAATCCACCCCGAGGCTGAGGGCTCCGCCGTAGCTATGTGGTTCATCTCTCTCCCATGTACCTCAATACAATAATCTCATGAGCTGCTTTACATGATTGAGATTCATATGAGTTTTGTATCACTATTCATCTATGTGCTACTCTAGTGATGTTATTAAAGTATTCTATTCCTCCCGCACGGTGTAATGGTGACGAGTGTGTGCATCCGTGTTAGTACTTGGCATAGGCTATGATTATGATCTCTTGTAGATTATGAAGTTAACTATTGCTATGATAGTATTGATGTGATCTATGCCTCCTTTCTTAGCATGAAGGTGACAGTGTGCATGCTACGTTAGTACTTGGTTTAGTTGAATTGATCTATCTTACACTATAAGGTTACTTAAATATGAACATTTAATTGTGGAGCTTGTTAACTCCGGCATTGAGGGTTCGTGTAATCCTACGCAATGTGTTCATCATCCAACAAGAGTGTGGAGTATGCATTTATCTATTCTGTTATGTGATCAATGTTGAGAGTGTCTGATACGTCTCCGACGTATCGATAATTTCTTATGTTCCATGCCACATTATTGATGTTATCTACATGTTTTATGCACACTTTATGTCATATTCGTGCATTTTCTGGAACTAACCTATTAACAAGATGCCGAAGTGCCGGTTCCGTTTTCTCGCTGTTTTTGGTTTCAGAAATCCTAGTAACGAAATATTCTCGGAATCGGACGAAATCAACGCCCGGGTTCCTATTTTTCCCGGAACCATCCAGAACACCCGAGAGCCGCCGGAGGGAGCCCTGGGGGCCCCACACCACACCCTGGCGCGGCCAGAGGGGGGGCCACGCCGCCCTATGGTGTGGCCCCCCTGTCAGCCCTCCTGCGCCGCCTCTTCGCCTATATAAAGCCCCTGGATCGAAAACCCTGATGCGTTCGACGAAACCCACAGAAACCTTCCAGAGCCGCCGCCATCGCGAAGCCAAGATCTGGGGGACGGAGTCTCCGTTCCGGCACGCCGCCGGAACGGGGAAGTGCCCCGGAAGGCTTCTCTATCGACACCGCTGCCATCTCCACCGCCATCTTCATCACCGCTGTCTGCTCCCATGAGGAGGGAGTAGTTCTCCATCGAGGCTCGGGGCTGTATCGGTAGCTATGTGGTTAATCTCTCTCCATGTACTTCAATACAATGATCTCATGAGCTGCTTTACATGATTGAGATTCATATGAGTTTTGTATCACTACTATCTATGTGCTACTCTAGCAAAGTTATTAAAGTAGTTCTATTCCTCCCGCACGTGTGTAAAGGTGACAGTGTGTGCACCGTGTTAGTACTTGGTTTATGCTATGATCATGATCTCTTGTAGATTGCGAAGTTAACTATCGCTATGATAATATTGATGTGATCTATTCCTCCTACATATGCATGAAGGTGACAGTGTGCATGCTATGTTAGTACTTGGTTTAGTCTTTTGATCTATCTTACACTATAAGGTTACTTAAATATGAACAAATTGTGGAGCTTGTTAACTCCGGCATTGAGGGTTCGTGTAATCCTACGCAATGCGTTCATCATCCAACAAAAGTGTAGAGTATGCATTTATCTATTCTGTTATGTGATCAATGTTGAGAGTGTCCACTAGTGAAAGTCTAATCCCTAGGCCTTGTTCCTAAATATCGCTATCGCTACTTGTTTACTACTGCTGCGTTACTACTCGCTTGTTTACTCGTTTCTACTGCGTTACTATCGCTGCAATACTACCACCATCAACTACACGCCCGAAAGCTATTTTCCGGCACCGTTGCTACTCGCTCATACTTATTCATACCACCTGTATTTCACTATCTCTTCGCCGAACTAGTGCACCTATTAGGTGTGTTGGGGACACAAGAGACTTCTTGCTTTGTGGTTGCAGGGTTGCATGAGAGGGATATCTTTGACCTCTTCCTCCCCGAGTTCGATAAACCTTGGGTGATCCACTTAAGGGAAAACTTGCTCGCTGTTCTACAAACCTCTCGCTCTTGGAGGCCCAACACCGTCTACGGGAAAGGAGGGGGAACGTAGACATCAAGCACTTTTACGGCGCCGTTGCCGGGGAGGAAAGGTAAAAGGCACTCATACTTCGGTTCCAGGTAAAGTACTTTTCTGGCGCCATTGTGTTTGTGGTCGAAGCTATTTCCTTTAGATCCTGCAATTGCAACTTTTTGTTTCTTGTTTACACTAGTTAGGCATAATGGAAAACATCCGTGAGCTCTTTGTACTATTTCCTGAGTCAAGACATGAATGGTTTAATGCGAAAATTAAAAAACCCATGGAACATGTTAGCATGAATACTTTGAACACCATTGTTGCTAATGATATGGAAAATTCTAAGCTTGGGGAAGCTGGCTTTGATGAGCATGATATTTTTAGTCCCCCAAGCATTGAGGAGAAAATTTTCTTTGATGATACTTTGCCTCCTATTTATGATGATTATAATGATAGTGGTCTTTTGGTGCCACCTACTATGGAGAGTAAATTTTGTTGTGATTATACTATGCCTCCTACACTTGATGAGAATAATAATGATAGCTACTTTGTTGAATTTGCTCCCGCTATTACTAATAAAATTGATTATGCTTATGTGGAGAGTAATAATTTTATGCATGAGACTCATGATAAGAATGCTTTATGTGATAGTTATATTGTTGAGTTTGCTAATGTTGCTACTGAAAGTTATTATGAGAGAGGAAAATATGGTTGTAGAAATTTTCATGTTACTAAAATACCTCTCTATGTGCTGAAATTTTTGAAACTACACTTGTTTTATCTTCCTATGCTTGTTACTTTGCTCTTCATGAACTTGTTTATTTACAAGATTCCTATGCATAGGAAGCATGTTAGACTTAAATATGTTTCTAATTTGCCTCTTGATGCTCTCTTTTGCTTCAAATACAATTTCTTGCGAGTGCATCATTAAAACTGCTGAGCCCATCTTAATGGCTATAAAGAAAGAACTTCTTGGGAGATAACCCATGTGTTATTTTGCTACAGTAATTTGTTTTTATTTTGTGTCTTGGAAGTTGTTTACTACTGTAGCAACCTCTCCTTATCTTAGTTTTGTGTTTTGTTGTGCCAAGTAAAGCCGTTGATAGAAAAGTAAGTACTAGATTTGGATTACTGCGCAGTTCCAGATTTCTTTGCTGTCACGAATCTGGGTCCACCTCCCTGTAGGTAGCTCAGAAAATTAAGCCAATTTACGTGCATGATCCTCAGATATGTACGCAACTTTCATTCAATTTGAGCATTTTCATTTGAGCAAGTCTGGTGCCATTTTAAAATTCGTCAATACGAACTGTTCTGTTTTGACAGATTCTGCCTTTTATTTCGCATTGCCTCTTTTGCTATGTTGGATGAATTTCTTTGATCCACTAATGTCCAGTAGCATTATGCAATGTCCAGAAGTGTTAAGAATGATTGTGTCACCTCTGAATATGTTAATTTTTATTGTGCACTAACCCTCTAATGAGTTGTTTCGAGTTTGGTGTGAAGGAAGTTTTCAAGGGTCAAGAGAGGAGGATGATATACTATGATCAAGAAGAGTGAAAGCTCTAAGCTTGGGGATGCCCCGGTGGTTCACCCCTGCATATATCAAGAAGACTCAAGCGTCTAAGCTTGGGGATGCCCAAGGCATCCCCTTCTTCATCGACAAATTATCAGGTTCCTTCTCTTGAAACTATATTTTTATTCGGTCACATCTTATGTGCTTTACTTGGAGCGTCTGTATGCTTTTGTTTTTGTTTTTGTTTGAATAAATGCTTGTGTGGGAGAGAGACACGCTCCGCTGGTTCGTATGAACACATGTGTTCTTAGCTCATAATATTCATGGCGAAGTTCTTCGTTAAATTGTTATATGGTTGGAATTGGAAAATGATACATGTAGTAATTGCTATTAATGTTTTGGGTAATGTGATACTTGGCAATTGTTGTGCTCATGATTAAGCTCTTGCATCATATGCTTTGCACCCATTAATGAAGAAATACATAGAGCATGCTAAAATTTGGTTTGCATATTTGGTTTCTCTAAGGTCTAGATAATTTCTAGTATTGAGTTTGAACAACAAGGAAGACGGTGTAGAGTCTTATAATGTTTTCAATATGTCTTTTATGTGAGTTTTGCTGTACTAGTTCGTGCTTGTGTTTGCTTCAAACAACCTTGCTAGCCTAAACCTTGTATCGAGAGGGAATACTTCTCATGCATCCAAATCCTTGAGCCAAACAACACTATGCCATTTGTGTCCACCATACCTACCTACTACATGGTATTTCTCCGCCATTCCAAAGTAAATTGCTTGAGTGCTACCTTTAAATTTCCACTCTTCACCTTTGCAATATATAGCTCATGGGACAAATAGCTTAAAAACTATTGTGGTATTGAATATGTAATTATGCACTTTATCTCTTATTAAGTTGCTTGTTGTGCGATAACCATGTTCACTCGGGGACGCCATCAACTATTCATTGTTGAATTTCATGTGAGTTGCTATGCATGTTCGTCTTGTCTCGAAGTAAGAGCGATCTACCACCTTATGGTTAAGCATGCATATGTTAGAGAAGAACATTGGGCCGCTAACTAAAGCCATGATCCATGGTGGAAGTTTCAGTTTTGGACATATATCCTCAATCTCATATGAGAAAATTATTAATTGTTGTTACATGCTTATGCATAAAAGAGGAGTCCATTATCTCGTTGTCTATGTTGTCCCGGTATGGATGTCTAAGTTGAGAATAATCAATAGCGAGAAATCCAATGCGAGCTTTCTCCTTAGACCTTTGTACAGCGGCATAGAGGTACCCCTTTGTGACACTTGGTTAAAACATGTGCATTGTGATGATCCGGTAGTCCAAGCTAATTAGGACAAGGTGCGGGCACTATTAGTATACTATGCATGAGGCTTGCAACTTGTAAGATATAATTTACATGATACATATGCTTTATTACTACCGTTGACAAAATTGTTTCATGTTTTCAAAATAAAAGCTCTAGCACAAATATAGCAATCGATGCTTTCCTCTTTGAAGGACCATTCTTTTACTTTTATTGTTGAGTCAGTTCACCTATCTTTCTCCACCTCAAGAAGCAAACATTTGTGTGAACTGTGCATTGATTCTTATATACTTGCTTATTGCATTTGTTATATTGCTTTGCATTGACAACTATCCATGAGATATACATGTTACAAGTTGAAAGCAACCGCTGAAACTTAATCTTCCATTGTGTTGCTTCAATGTCTCTACTATGAATTTATTGCTTTATGAGTAACTCTTATGCAAGACTTATTGATGCTTGTCTCGAAAGTACTATTCATGAAAAGTCTTTGCTATATGATTCACTTGTTTACTCATTGCATATACATTGTTTTGATCGCTGCATTCACTACATATGCTTTACAAATAGTATGATCAAGGTTATGATGGCATGTCACTCTAGAAATTATCTGTGTTATCGTTTTACCTGCTCGAGACGAGCATAACTAAGCTTGGGGATGCTGATACGTCTCCGACGTATCGATAATTTCTTATGTTCCATGCCACATTATTGATGTTATCTACATGTTTTATGCACACTTTATGTCATATTCGTGCATTTTCTGGAACTAACCTATTAACAAGATGCCGAAGTGCCGGCTCTCGTTTTCTGCTGTTTTTGGTTTCGAAATCCTAGTAACGAAATATTCTCGGAATCGGACGAAATCAACGCCCGAGTTCCTATTTTTCCCGGAACCATCCGGAACACCCGAGAGCCGCCGCAGGGGAGCCCCGGGGGCCCCACACCACACCCCGGCGCGGCCGCGGGGGGGCCGCGCCGCCCTATGGTGTGGGCCCCCGAAGCCCTCCTGCGCCACCTCTTCGCCTATATAAAGCCCCTGGATCGAAAACCCTGATGCGTTCGACGAAACCCACAGAAACCTTCCAGAGCCGCCGCCATCGCGAAGCCAAGATCCGGGGGACAGGAGTCTCCGTTCCGGCACGCCGCCGGAACGGGGAAGTGCCCCGGAAGGCTTCTCCATCGACACCGCTGCCATCTCCACCGCCATCTTCATCACCGCTGCTGCTCCCATGAGGAGGGAGTAGTTCTCCATCGAGGCTCGGGGCTGTACCGGTAGCTATGTGGTTAATCTCTCTCCATGTACTTCAATACAATGATCTCATGAGCTGCTTAACATGATTGAGATTCATATGAGTTTTGTATCACTACTATCTATGTGCTACTCTAGCAAAGTTATTAAAGTAGTTCTATTCCTCCTGCACGTGTGTAAAGGTGACGAGTGTGTGCACCGTGTTAGTACTTGGTTTATGCTATGATCATGATCTCTTGTAGATTGCGAAGTTAACTATTGCTATGATAATATTGATGTGATCTATTCCTCCTACATATGCATGAAGGTGACAAGTGTGCATGCTATGTTAGTACTTGGTTTAGTCTTTTGATCTATCTTACACTATAAGGTTACTTAAATATGAACAAATTGTGGAGCTTGTTAACTCCGGCATTGAGGGTTCGTGTAATCCTACGCAATGCGTTCATCATCCAACAAAAGTGTAGAGTATGCATTTATCTATTCTCGTTATGTGATCAATGTTGAGAGTGTCCACTAGTGAAAGTCTAATCCCTAGGCCTTGTTCCTAAATACTGCTATCGCTACTTGTTTACTACTGCTGCGTTACTACTGCTTGTTTACTGTTTTACTGCGTTACTACTGCTGCAATACTACCACCATCAACTACACGCCCGAAAGCTATTTTCTGGCACCGTTGCTACTGCTCATACTTATTCATACCACCTGTATTTCACTATCTCTTCGCCGAACTAGTGCACCTATTAGGTGTGTTGGGGACACAAGAGACTTCTTGCTTTGTGGTTGCAGGGTTGCATGAGAGGGATATCTTTGACCTCTTCCTCCCCGAGTTCGATAAACCTTGGGTGATCCACTTAAGGGAAAACTTGCTCGCTGTTCTACAAACCTCTGCTCTTGGAGGCCCAACACCGTCTACGAGAAAGGAGGGGGAAAGTAGACATCGGTGTCCACTAGTGAAAGTCTAATCCCTAGGCCTTGTTCCTAAATACTGCTGCGTTACTATCGCTTGTTTATCGTTTTACTGCATTACATTACTGCTGCAATACTACCACCATCAACTGCACGCCAGCAAGCTATTTTCTGGCACCGTTGCTACTGCTCATATATTCATACCACCTGTATTGCACTATCTCTTCGCCGAACTAGTGCACCTATTAGGTGTGTTGGGGACACAAGAGACTTCTTGCTTTGTGGTTGCAGGGTTGCATGAGAGGGATATCTTTGACCTCTTCCTCCCTGAGTTCGATAAACCTTGGGTGATCCACTTAAGGGAAAACTTGCTGCTGTTCTACAAACCTCTGCTCTTGGAGGCCCAACACTGTCTACAGGAAAAGGAGGGGGAAGTAGACACCACTCTGCAAGATGCTTTGGTTCCTCAATAGCGACCTGCGTTTTGGTGCTCTTATCTACCAAAGATTGCAATTGTATCCTGCGGCAATCTGACCACAGAAAATCAAATGTATCATCTAAGATGAATTTCTCCTCGTATGGCCCATTAATGATGAGAAATTCCGCTTATTTCACTACTCAGTCTATAAAAAAAAATGCATGCAGTCTTGTAACGTTCCTGGAGCCTTACACTGTGTTGCATCTAGGCTTATGTTGCTTTACAAACCATCAAGAATCTTCGGCTTTGCCGAATCTAGCCTAACTCATGTTAAAGGTTGTGCATGGAGCCTTGAATTTTTATCAGTACCCAACATTATGCCAGCCAGAGCTTTCAATTAAATCTGCACCTTATCATCAAAGCATTCCACACATTTATATCTTTGAAAATACACAACTCACTACTAATATAGTTGCAACTAATGTTAACATGGTTACGGAGAAAATGGTTGGGTTTGAACAGTAAACACAGCCAATGCAAAATACACTTAAATGGATAGAGAACTCGTGCTAACATTCATGCCAAGTATATAATGTTTGGCTGATGCTTTCCAGATAATGCATACAAAGGTCTAAATATAATGACCATATTGACGCAACATTTATTACCTGGTATTCTTTTGGAGCCATTTTGAGTTCTTTGGGAAGATATGACTATCCCACCGTTGAGAGTACTTGCACATCGGATTGTTCGGCAACTTCCTTGCCATAGAAGGCGTCAAAGAGAACAGAACACAAATAGCACTCCCTGGATTCTACATGAAGATCCGTTGCAAGTGAACTACCTGCAGCACATCAGGAATGGAAAAAAATTAGCATCTTATATGCAGAAATTTCACACACACATGTAGATATAAAATCAAGACAAAGGGGAAAAAATGGGTAAGATTATATCCTACGAAAGCAAGAAATATTCTAGAGCTGAGAGTTGCAGTAGTATGGAACAGCTTCGTTCTTTTTAAGTAGTGTAGATAGATATCTTCTGCAAAAATTCCCAGCATATGGCATTATAAATGGCTCTGTTCAGAAACTGCCACGTCGTACTGAAGTCATTGAAGATGTACTAACTGCTATAGAAAACTCCATCGGCAGTTCAGAAGGGATCAAAAGAATCAACGAACCACTTAAGAAAGGTTTATATTTGCTCCTTGTCGGATCCTCCAGTCCCTATACACGACTAAACAAACAATTCAATGATACAAGTACATAATAGCATGTAACTTCAGTTTATAAATCTATTGTGTAACTGAAAGATCAATGGACTATCTCAATATTGGTGTTATCTAAAATTACCTTCATAAGCCTGCTGCAATTATCACCAAAAAAGCAAAATAGTATGAACATGACACTTTCCTTGCTATTTGCAGTAACTTGTCATGCAATTTGAATGTCAGCTTTAGATCTACATACTCGGAAGTCACAATCATTTTTAGCTCAGGAAAGGAAGTTAACCTCTCGGTTGTGAATAAGACAGTCCTACTACATCAGTTTCAGAGTTTTCTGCATTCTGGCAAGAAACAATAACCTGCAGAAGCAAGATGAAAACATTTCAGAATAGTTCAACCATCATGAATTTCAGGGGCAACAGGATGGCATGGTAAATTTGCACTGGAAAAAGATTATAGTCTGCTGAAAATTAAATTGGTTGGGGATATGTAAAACTCAGCTTTTCGTTTATTGTCTTGCAATACTACATGAATCAGAACAAAATGAATCAAATAATCTAATTCTTTTAGTGGTCTGCTATACTGCAACTGTGGCAACTGTACAAGCAAAAAACTGAATGTCGCCGCTAATTCAACTAAACCAGCCGACCATATTTGTAGCATACCAAATAATCGTGACAATGCAACTGTCATCTAAGAGGGAACCTAGAAAAGAGTAAACATACCAATTGGCCTGGAGCCTCCTACTGTGGAGTCTCTTATAAGCCATTTCGATCTTAAATTAATTCCTCAAAAGAAGAAGCAATAATCGATGAAAACTCAAACTTTTGGAGTTTTAAATCAAGAAGCAACATGGGTGCTCGTATTCAGTTATGTACCAAATGAGATCGTCCCTCACCAAATCAAGAAAGAAGTCAATTGAGAATGCGCAAAGGCCATGATTCTCACACGAGTTGTAGATTAAATTTGCCATTCAGCAAGCCAAATGATCCAGACCAACAGTCTCCCTATCACGCACAATTATAGCCTCTGATTTCTAATGTGAATGCATGATAATATTTTCATGGTTAACAGACATGACTGCATATTAATTATTAGGAAAAATGAAAACCAGTGTGTGTGAGAGACTTACAGGGTCAGACATGGTCAGAGATGCAGATGAGGCATCTCCATGTTAGCGAGGAACCAAGCTCCCCGAATGGCCACAGCTGCACGCTTGCACCTCGTGAGTCGTGACTACGCACGCAAGGCAGATGTTGCACTCATAGCAGCGCCGGCGCCCAATACAAGCAATCACTGTGATGGAGGGAGCCATTCTCCAACGACCAGATCGGCTTCAATGCATCGCCTTCACAGAAGCGGTGTATTCCCTTTTTCCATAATATGCAATTCATTTTTAGTCCTAATTCCTAAATTCTTTCTGCAGCTATCCCTGCATGGGAGCATTTCAACAAACATATGGTGGGCATGGCACAAACCTGCTAGGTCCGGTGCCTCATGGATGGCCATGTTGCTCCCCGCCGCCAGTAGGAAGGAGGCTGGTCGTCTTCGTCCCCCTCCCGCAGCCCCGTAGCCGCTTCAGCCGCTGGACCTTCAACCATGGGAGGCCGGTGGCGAGTGCCCCGCTCTATGACGGCGAGGCGCGATATAGACGAGGTGAGGGCGACGGGGAAAGAGGTGGAAGGGTGCCGGGAGGAGACGAGCGAGGCCGGTCGAGCAGCGGCGTCGGTGACGTTGAGTGTGAGGAGGGGAAGCACGAGGGGAGGAGCAGATGAGGCGGCGGCAGCACACGTGAGTTGCGGATAGCCAACCATCTCTTAACACTGCCGAGACTCCTCGCCCCAGTCCGTGCGGGAGACGACCACGATGTCGGGTGGTGGCGCCGGCGCACGTGGTGTAGCGATGGAGTACGGCGGCGGCCGCCCGGGTAAGAGAAAGGGATTGCTGGCGGTGAAACCCTAGCTCTATTCGCCTCTCTGCATCGAGAGAACTGCGAAGCGTCGGGGGATGCTGTGTGGGTTAATTTTCCAATTTGCAAGGGACCAAAGTGCAAAATGCACAGCGACGGGAGTCGGGCAGCAGACGATGTATTGGTTGACGACCAAAACTTGATCGTAGTGAAGCTGGGCAGAATAGGGAACACCTTCGTCCTTTTTAAGTAGTGTAGATAGACTTTGTACTTCCGTTTCAGTAAGGTTTGTACTTTGTAATTTCAGTATAGCTTGTACTTTATATTTCAGTATTCGCTAGACTTTTTTGTACTTGTGAGTAAACCTACTTGTTACACTTGAAAGTACATTACGCCGTTAACACTTCAGATGCAACATGTGTCAACACGAGAGCACTCCGCGTTGCATGAACAGGCCTTCACGAAGGTCAGCCTTTTGCTAGTGGTACATCAGTTACATTTCTTCAAACTAACAGCAGCAGTTGAATTTGAAAAAAAAAAGACTCACTCAGAGGAAACTAAACAACGTCCCAATGGTACATAATTACAAGCAATGGGCCTCGTAATGTTTTCTATTTTGCACGATATTGCACAAGTCTACTCAGTTGATTTGCTTACATGTTGTACATGAGCTTTATTTAGTTACACGGACTAAGTCAATAACGGAGTAGCATGACAGGGGGTTGTGACCCAGCAAAAAAGCCTGAATAGATGTGTTTCTTGCCAAATCATGATCACAGACAAATAAAGAACTCAAGTCATCACCCTACAACATTGGGTTAACTTTAAAGTTCCACTACAAACAATAAAATTTCAAATATTCACTTGAAATTTGGAGCTGATGAGGTAACAATCATAAATACATCAGCGCCATTCGTCATTCAGAGGAAGCCAGAGCACATACAGAATGATAATGAGAACAGTCATAAACACACCAGATAATTACAAGCAATCCTTGGTTGGCAGCCCTGCCTAACAATGTTCCCTATGTACCAAATGCCCATGGCACAAGTAATAAACAGGAAAAAAGGCTGTCACTCTTGCTTGGGATGCACAAGGGATGCCATTCCTCAGATGCCACGCGAGCCATCTAATAGATATATAGCTAAGGGAAGGGCATTAGAGCATTGAAATAGGTTGCAAAGGCTAGTTGTAGGGAAGACATCAGAGGGGTTACGCTCAAACTCCACAAGGATGTCGTCATCTTGAGTATCCACCATGTGCCTTTCAGTCAAGGAAAATCGTGTTCTACAAGCCTCAGTTGATCAGAAATGTTCTGCATCACAATCCCTGCACATCCAAAGTATTAGTTGGCAAATGTGGAGAAATGAATAACTAGTTGTGGGAGTCCAAAAATATCCAGCTAAAGACAATGTGACCTAAACAACGGTACCTGAGCAATAATATATAGATATTGTCAGTAGGCATCCATCATTGTGACCACCTGTCGCATACCTTTTCTACCAATGAGCATCCCACTGCCACAAACTCCATCATGGTCCTGTGCTGGAAGCCCCGAACCCACCACCTCCAGTGAGGACAGTCAATCTGTAGAACTCCAGCGTTCATTATTTCATAGTACTTCAGCCACCACTATCTCCAATGATGCATAAAACCCTTTCCTTTAGCTGCTGAATTTTCTGAAAGGGGGTCATTCATATATCAAGACAACAGCAAGTCATAACAGGACCACCGTTACTTGTCACAGTAATATGTGATCTCTCTAATGTATAGTAAACTAGTAATGTGAAGAATCTTACAGAATGAGAACTTGAAGCCCATTTTTCGGCACAAATGGCAGCTTCCTTAAGATGCGATTTTTTTGAGATCTCGTGAGAAATAGTATAGGTAGAGCTCTCTGTTGCCTCGGCTACCCATATGCGACTCATCTGGTCTTTCTGTCGCTTGACCAAATTACTGAAACCAACCTGAACAACAGAGATACAGTTAGTTGAAGTTGCATCTTCTTTATAAATGTATAAAGTTGAACAACAAAGTAGACACTGCAAAAAAAATTTGCTGGCAATACAGTACTACAGTCCTCAAAAGTCTACGCGCTGAATTTCATGAGGTATTGTTTAGTGCAAACATTTCAATATTATGATGATGCATTAAGGGATCAATAAAATTCAAACTTGAAATGTAGGCATCACAATCTGAGATGACATACTGTATTTCCAGAAAGGGCGTGACTGAAAAAAACAGAGTCATCGCCAGCAATTCGGCAAGAAAAGCTAACTGCTAGAAGACAATCATCTTGCTCTGCGGAGTGCTGTGCTGAGGTAAATTTAGATCCATCTGTCAAAAAGAGCCACTGTCTTTTCTGGCTGCTACATAAATAAACATCGCCAACATGCAAAACGACGCCTGCAATGTCAAATTCACTGCAAGAAACAAATGGTACTCATTAGGAGGTTTAATACAACGACACCAGATTGGCAGGTTTTAACATATCATCTTTCTACAGGATAACTAGACTAACCTTGCAAGCGGTACCTCACCAAACAATGATAGCTCAACCGCCTTACGTGGGGTGAAAAATGGTCTGCAAAAAGAAGCATGTTAACTTTGAACAATACAGTCAAAGCATACTAGCAGTGGACTCTTACTCAAAATCCGCAGCCTGTGCCGACGCTAATGGCTTCCACATGGTAGATGATCCTCTAGCATGCAAGTAAAGACTACCAGTACAGTAGGACGAAGGCACCAGTCCTGTGACAAAGTAAATTTGTCCCTCCACCAGGTCGGCTTTCTGTCAGTAGACATAATTAAATGAATAAGATTTAAGTTAATTTCTTGTAGATCATAAGTACATTATTTTTAACCATAAGAAAAGAAGAGGCAACACTTATAGCTTGTTTCAATGATATAACACTAAATAGTCTGTCTTCTCTTTTCGATGGAGAATAAAATTGATTACGACATGTACGTGCTGCTAGATGATTGTACCGTACTTGCTTCTCAGTAGGGTTCCAAATTGTTATTAGCCCTTCCTTGTTGATGGTTTTTGAAGCAGAGATTTTTTTAGTAAGGCTTGTCACCCTCACTTTCACAAACGGCGTAACATCTCTTGAACTAAGGCCAGCAACTTCCAGAGCGTTCTCAACTTTCTTAGCCACTTCGTTTTGCCTAGCTTCCTGCAATATATGGCATGAATTTTCCAACGTTCCAAGTACTATTTGATAGAAGCAGGAGATGTTTATGCATACCTTTTGCTTTGCTTGATATGATGAGAAAGATATCCTCTGCTCTGACGTCATGCCTGCCATCATAACTTCAGGCTCAGCTGCCCGCTCTAGCATTTTGCAAATTTCTGCCCCTTCCTCACTATCATCGGAATTGCCACAGTTTTCATCTTGTTCAGACATAATGTCTTCTGCGATCTTAGATACTCTACATGACAATGTAATAATTATCGCAGTGGCATTAAAAAGGAGCTAATGTCAGATTAAAAACAAAAGGAACCATAAAACTACTACCATATTTTTACTTCCACAAATTCAGGGCTCTAGCCTAAATGCGTTCAACTGATCCTATGTGACATGGGCATATATACACGAATTTTTTTAACAGGAAAATGCTGCCGACAAGTTAAATGGTATTGACAGATTTACCATACCCAGCACCAGCATGGCTATCAGCATCGTGATACATACCGTGGTATCGCATTGATCTTAGGACCCTAACAAGTGGAGGGAAACGATACAGACCATAACCTGGATCACAATCCAATTCGTAAAATCGCTGGAATCGCCCACTTCAAGGAAAAAAGAACCAGAATTTGCACAACGTAAACCACGGTGTGCCTTCATCCAAATGAGCTGCGCATGCAGATTGTGTAGACGAGCAAGCGAATGATTATAAACAACAACTCGATGATACATCCCGTGGCCAACGTGGTACTAAAATCTTGAAGTCATTTGCTGTGTGCTGCAGTGGACTGCAGCCTGTATGCATAGACTTATATTCAAAGTTCAACAATATTCTGGTCACATAAATGCCCAATGCTGCAGTCTACTTAAAATGTGTGTGCATAGTATTGATATGTTTCTTTTACATAGCTGTCCTAGATAATCTACTTAATTTATTTTTATAATACTTGGATTAATTTTGCATTGAGAAATATAGTATCATAGTAATTCTAGGATCCGATACTGCCAACAAGAAAAGGATACCACCATCTATCGATATGGATAACCTTGATCACCAGTGACCACTACACAAACCAGTAGGCCATGGTGTCTACATGTATTTCAGAATACTTCTGTGCATGGCCTCTTCAACGTTCTGACATATTACTACTTCAATACCTTGGCATATTAATTATGAGCGAAAATATAATGCATGAAGATACAAAATATGTAGGATTTGTGGATAGTAGCAGGGAACACTTAAAATGAATCTAACTGACAGTAATCACATTTATTTAGAGAATGGTTACAGTGGTAGAGGATGTTGGAGTATATGTGGATTGCCCAACCTTATCCATCAGTTAGGACTTTTGGTTCTACTGGTTGGTGCATGAAACTTACTAGAGGAAAGGTCACTTTTGAGCAATCGAGGGACAGAGGCAACTGAAAATAATCTCTAAACAAAAAGGAGAAAACATCCTGGTCTAAATGTTTATTAAAAAGATATATGCTTTAACACACTGGGTACATAACCGTACTTGTACAGGTAACTTCTCGAGAACATTGTCCACTTGATAGACAATCTACTCCCGATTAAGGTGTGATGAACAAACAGTGTATTCAGTTGAATAATATTGCCTACAGTTTCAGTGGCGTAAATATGTACCTCTGGTGGTACAGTTGTAGCGCTTTCCTTTCCATCCTTTCAGATCTCACAACAGAACGACCATCAGACAACCTGAATTACGCAATTATTAAGTATGAACCAGTGGAGCAAATATGGTAATGTTTTAAGTTTCCATCCAGTTGTATACCTCTCCTTATACAGAACAGGATATATCCTTGCAACTCCAATCAGTGTCCTAGGGACTCGGCCACCAGAAGCTTTAATGCACTTGAATGCCAGTGGGGGTCCAACATGCTTGCCTGAGATGTGCACAATATCATCAAGAGAATCTATCAGTTTGAAAAAGGATAAGCAGAACAATATGAAATAAATATTCAGTCTTGTACTAAAGTACATACAAAATCCCAAAGGATCATCCCATCTTGCACGATAACTGCCATTTACATGGAGCATCAATTTGACAGTGCCTGATATCTGGAAAAAATAGTCAACAACAACATCAAAGCCTTTTTCCCAAGCAAATTGGGGTAGGCTATCTGGAAAAAATAGTCACCAGGAAATTTATTATATGGTTGTCAGTTTGCAGACAATAAAGGTCAAGGAGCAAGCAAACCTCATGAAATGACACAGGCCCAGTCCAACCACACAAAGAAGCCCCCCATATCTACCAAAACGGAACACATATTGAGTCATATAATCTCCCCACGTCTCCATAACAACAAGGTGAAAACAAAATTGTACCCGAAGCTTTTGTCCTATAAAAAGCTTTCTTTTCTGTAGTTGTTCTGAAAGTGCCACATCCAATGACGCTTCTAGTGCATACCTGTGAAAAGGCAAACACTCTAAAGTTGCTGATATCTTTCAGTTTAATCTCATAGCAATAAAGAGAATGCAACCACCTACCATCCATCAGTTAATTCAATTTGTGCAGGCACATTTACTTTAGCAGCTAACAAGCTTTTATTGTCGATGCTGTTCTCATTTTCATCTCTCCTGCCAGCCTCACCCTTGGAGTTATTTACATCAGGATGGGAGTAAACAGCTGAAATGCAGAGCACCATCATCAAAGATGGCAAAGCATTTCCTTCTAAAATTTTCTTAATTGCTGATCGGTGGCCATTGTTCACTTCTCGGTCATACCTAAAATGCACGAGTTTTCATGAATTAAATTATATGCATCGATACAATTGGAATGGTAAAAAAGGCATGCCCGTTATCTCACCTATATTTCAGCTCATCAAAAACATTAGCAACTGTCAAGAATTTGCCAGCAGCTTTAGTTGGGTAGCATCTCTCAAGTGAAGCAAGTTTCCACACGATCCATTTATGGTGATTGTTCACCCATCTAAAACAGGAAGAAGAAGTGATTTGATGTTTAGGATGTACTTATTATTTGGAGCATCTCTAGCCTAACTCTATGGTATGTCGAAAGAACATGTAAATCGTTATAGTTTTATTTTCACACGGTGCAGCAACAGAAAGAAAGCAGAGGAGACCATGAAAAGTAGTTTTGGAAAAAATTATGGATTTAATAAAACAACACAACAAGTGATGAAACAGGAAAGGTAATGGTCAGACATATCACCTCTTAAGAAAAAATAAGCAAATAGGGTGTTATTTCCGACCACAAAAGGTCAGTTGACTAGTGAAATATGTATATATATGCCATTCAGTTCACAAATGATGCCTACTCTTTCGTTGCGTATGTCAATGAAGCACCACAGGCAAGCAGCATCTTCTGAAATTCTTCTGCACTAGTATCCGTATCATGAAACTTGTACTTCTCAGCTCCTTTCGCATCCATGCGCTTCACTTCATCTGTTGGATGTTCCGTCTGGTCACAAGATTTAAGTTAACATTTAAGTGGGAATATGGCTTACCTGCAGAAATGATTAAACCGTATTGTACCAAAAAACTGAAGCAGGGAGGACCGCCAAAATACTCCTTCCAAGTTTTCCTTTTATGTTGAAAAGGATAAGATGCAGACAGCTTTGTTCGACAGGACGTGGTCTGAGATGGTGGCAGCTTGGGTATTCCTGTGAACAATAGTTCAACCAATCAAGGAATTGGTTTCAAATGAGCTGATTTATGTATCAGAAATCAGCTTACCAGCAGAGGATTTTTTGCTGGTGATTATAGGTGCGATGAACCTAACCATTTTCAGCAAGGGCATATCAGAAGCATGGCATCAAGGAGTTTATAACTTGCTAACAGGGATGCAGATCAAAGGACCTGGATGAGCGGGGCCGTTTAAATGGAGACGGAGAGTTTCTTCCCCCAATTCTTCTCTTCTCATTAGCAACATGGTCAATATTTCCAGAATGTGTACCCATGAAATTAGTAATGTCCACCAACACTCCAGCTGGCATATGGAGTCGTTGTGTCTTATCTTTAGAGTCCTCCGCATTGTCAGCTTCAGATAAAAACCTCGAAGAAGGCTTTGGAATCTTTGAAATTTCACTGATTGAATGACTCCCGCCATGAAACCTATTAGCATTTTCATTAGTCGCAGGGGTATCAGGTACAGCATGTCCAAAGGATCTAGTGTGCTTCCTGTCAGACATTCCTTGGTGGGAAAATGCTGCTATTTCAGGTTTTCCACTGGCCCTACTTATTTTTGAAAAATCAGATCCACCGCCTTTGGGGGCGACGGTTGAATTTGTTATCTCATCTTTACAACCAGCTGCCAAAGAGTAATCTGTTGACTTATTTGTTGAAACCACATCTGATTCACCCAGAAGACTTTTCGCACGTTGAAGTGCATCACTAGAAATAGCCATTGATCTGCCTCCCACGGTACTGAATCTGATTGAATGCTCACCAGAATCAAAGACTGTGTTATTAGAAAGTTCAAACGGCCGATGTGGTTCCTTGTGCACTTGATTTTCTGTTGTACAAGATGCAAGATCAAGCCTCTGGTCTGGATTTTCCCGCTCAACAGTTATTTTTGTGCCTAGTTTATCCCCCACATGTCCAAAAAATTGTGTTGAAAGGGTATTCTCTTCCAAGCCCAACAAAGAAGCAGCTCGAGACACGCCAACTGAAGATATATTTACTGTTCTTGCACAGCTTGTCTTGAGAGGTGAAGTAAAGACAGTAAACTTTTGGTCCATGTTAAGGAGCTTATGAGTATCTGACAAGATACAACTCAAGATCAGAACTGTTTAAATGGCAAATGTGTACAAACTGAAATGCTCAAAACACAGATTACTATCCTTTTGAAATAGCTTTTGCCGGTATTAAGTGAATCAACATGCCACTCCAATGCCTGACTAGATCATTGGACTGCTCACACTGATCATACACCGTATGCTTAAAATTTGGTATGTACTATTGAACACCTATATCTGTATACTATGAAGAATGATGCATTCTAAAATCATAAGCAATAAATAAGTGTATCATTCAATTGAAATCTGCAACCTAATCAGGTACATATTGGTGATTCATTGCTAAATTTTTAAAATTTGTAAACTTGGTCTAGTTTTCAACTAAAAAGCATCGGAAACCCTTGGATTAGCGCACCAGTCAAGTAATGCATATAACATACTCTTTGATGGTTAGCTAACCTATCAATGACGCTGGTACTCCACAAATTAACTACAGGACTACATATTGACACTAGACATTACACATGCATGCTAAATGTTTATACAATCTTCTTTAGAAAATAAAGTAGCAGTTGCTGCATCGGTGAAATAGTCCCAGAAAAGTTTGGTAAGCTGTTATACCTTTGTTTATATTGCCTTCTTCTTCCAGAACAGCCCTTGCCTTCTGCACTGAACTTTCACTAATCAAGACCGACTTTCCAGATCCGGTTTGAAACATTGGCAGTTGACTTCCACGGTCTCCATATCCTTTCAAAAGATTATTGTATGTGTCAGAGGAATGGGAAAAGGAGTCTAAGTTACTTTCCAAATTCAAATGTAAAAACTGCCCACTGTGTAACCCAGCGACTCCAATTCTCCAAAAGCTACCTTTCTCCCCGAAGTTTTGTTGCTCCAACAGAATACTAGCCTTATGGCTTGAACTTCTACGTTGGGGTACAAACATCTGTATTCCAGCTTGGAATGATGTGTCTTCAACAAAGGCTTCTCCATTGTCATTATTTACTGGTTTGCACATATGAGGCAAATGTTTAATTCAGTGCAGACTACAAAAGTTCTTTACATCTACTGTTTCAATCAATGTCAAGGAACTCTTAATTCAGAACATGAAATTACCACTTTTTAGTGCTTCTTCGGCCTCTAAGATAACTGGTACTTTGTTTCCAGAGCTCTCTCTTGCTAAGATAGATCTTCCTAATACAGTTTTGAACACTGGAGTATCATAGCCACCATCTAAATGAGCTTCATCTTACAGAAAGAAAATTTCATTGTCAGTAAATATGAATGCTCATTATAATCACAAATGAACAAAAGTACACTTCTTAAAAAACCATGATGTGCGTTTAGATAGCAATTTACCTTCCAATTCCTTTGCAATATTCCTCGGCTCCAGAACTGCACTTGCCCTCTTAACTGAGCTCTTACTTACAGCAATTGACCTCCCTAGCCCAGTTTGAAACAACGGCAAGTGGTTGCCAGCCTCATGGTTTTTCTCTACTCGAGTGGACGAAAATGATTATTTGGTATAAGGCAAATCAAAGATGTCGGTATAGTATTTTCATGCTGTTCAAATTATGACTAGATGGTAACACACAGGCATAAAACAAGACTATATTTCAGTGAACTTCAGAAAATCAAGTACCTTGCATTGCACTATCTCCGTTCGGTGTTACGGTTCTATCACTCATGATCGAACTGCTACTCATCAAAACAGACCTTGGCGTTTCATTTTGAAAATTTGTGGCACTGAGACCATTATCTCCATGTCCTGAATCTCAAACAAAACAGAGAAAAATGCTGTGATCTTGTGAACTAACTTTAAACAAATATACATATGTTTATTTACCGGTTTTATTATTTTTTTCTCCCTCCAATACTGCCCTTGCCTTCTGAACTGAGCTGCAGCTCACGGCAACAGGCTTTCCTAATCCAGTTTGGAACATTGGGAACTGGCAGTCAGTATCCCATTGTCCTACACAAAGAAGTAACCAGTTAGAAATTATGTTGTAGCCAAATTTAGATAAATCGGAAGACAGATAGTCCAAGCTTTTCTTCTTAAGGAACACAGGTTGTCCAATCTTACCACTCTTTTCCGTATCTCCCTCCTTTGCCGCACCTCTAGATCTCTCAATGGACCTTCCGCTGATCACGACTGGTCTTCTGGAATCAGTTTGGAACATCGTAGGCTGGTCAGGCCTACCAAAACTCTCCGCATTTTCTAATAGGAGAGAAATCCCATCAGTACACCAAAAAAGGCGTGGCATGTGTGTCGTAATAATTAGGCATAAGTGTTAGCTCTCAATAGTCAATTCGAATAGAAAAGAATCAAAACTCACCACCGCTAGTGTTATTATCCTTAAAAACAGACTTCGCTTTCTGAAGAGATGCCACACTGACTGATACAACTCTTCCTGAACCAGTTTGGAACAATGGAAACTGTTCCATGCCATCCACACCTGCTGAAAGAGGGGTCAGTTACTAAAAAGGTAAGGGCATGCTTGTTTGTTTGTATCAAACTATCCAAAACGTACTCTTATCAAAATGTCCTTGGTCTGCAATTGTTTTACCCTCCAAGACAGCCTTTGCCTTATCAATGGAGGTCCGGCTCACAGGAACCGGCCTACCCATTCCAGTACAGAACATTGGTTGTACGGCACCAGCGGCACTATCAACATCTATTGTTCAACAAAAGTGACATGTTTTAACAAAAAATGCCAAGAGAAAAGGAGATTATACTAGAAACTCTCACAAAGAAAAACTATACAGGCAACACTTTGGTGGACCCTGCTCAAAAGGCTGGCCATATCCAAATATATTTTTAGTGTCTAAATTTGGATTATCTATACACTAATCTGCGACATCCTTTTTGGGACGGAGGGAGTATAACAAATAGTCAGGTAATTGCAGAAAATCTGGCTAGTTCTATACATGTTACATTATGTCTCCTTATTTGTGAATTGTGACATGTTTTCTAACAGTACAGGGGATAAACAAGTCCTAAATTGCTCGGATCCATATATATGTCAGCATGGACAAGTAAGTGATAGCAAAGCACTTCCAGCATTTAGATAGAAAGTAAACAGGAGTTGAACTTCCTACCTTCTAAAATAGCGCTTGCCCTGTGGATTGAGTCCTTTCCCAGCGAGACCGCTTTTCCTGATCCAGTTTGGAACACCGGGGTCATGCTACCGTTACGCAGCGCACCTAAATTTCACAAGACAGAAGACTTAATCCGTACTGCACAACCTCGATAAAATACAGTTTGTACAATCATCAAATCAAAGCACTTTCCGGCTGCTGCTGCAACATCCAATCTTATCTGTACGGAGAAAAAAGGTGGAGGCAAGTCTTATATACCTCTAAATGAATCATCCATTTCACCGTCTACATCAGCTACATCGCCAAACGGTTGCTCTGAAACAGAGAAACTGGTCAACCCAGTACAATAGATGCAGAGAGATAGCCAGTTCATGCTACCGAACACAGAAACAAAAGCTGAACTGTTCGACCAAAGCAAAGTGAGAGTTGGGCAGGTAAGCTCTTACTTCTCTTCTTAGCACTAGCCTCCTCCTCCCCGACCAACGCCCTGGCTCTCCTTATAGCGCTCTCGCTGACAGACACCGATCTCCCCGATCCAGTGCTGAACAGCTCACCCTTCCCTGCGTCTACTGTCGGTCCGATCACGCTGTCGCCTTCGAGCAGCTCCTTCCGGGCTGCAGGGTACATCAGAAACGACAGGGAGATCACCAGTTAGACAGAATCGTTTGGGCTCACTCAAACGGTGAGACGGTGAACACGGAAGAGCACGCGCGCGGCCATTTCGGTACCCAGGGCAGGGATGCACGCGCGCGCGTGGTCACACTGACTAACCGGACCGGATAGAGAAGGGATGATGCGGTACCTCGGACGAGGAGGTCGGCCATGGACTCGACGCGGCATCCGTCGGCGGCGCCAGGGCCTAGGGTTCCGGATCGGAGAAACGCGGGGGCTGGAGATGGAGTCGGTCAGTACGAAATACCATCTCTACGACGGAATCCGAGCGGGGGTAAGAGAACGATGGGCCGCACCTTTGACCGGGGCGTCGTCTGACGAAGCGGCGGCGGCGGCGGCTGGCCCCTTGGCGCGCGGCGCCGGCAGCGGGAGAGGCGGATTCGCCGCCGCGGCGGTCGGTGGAGCGTCGGAGTCGGGGGCGGGGGCGGGGATCCAGACGAGGCGGCCGTCGGGGCCGTCCCAGACCTGCCACCTCCTCGGCATCGCGGCGGGGAACTCGGCGGAGGGGATCGGTCGCTGGCGGGCGGGCGGCGAGCGGCGTGACGAATCCGGTGAGAAGATTGGGGACGGGACCTTCCCCTTTTCGAAATTGGCGAGGGAAATGGCCGGGGCGGACGGCGCGCTCGTCGTCTCTCGTTTTCGTTTTCGCCAGCTCGGGCGGGCCCGGGAGAGATGGGCCTGAATCTGCCGGGCTGAGCGCGGGCCGGGATGCGGCCCGCGGGATGTCCAGATTGTTGGGTCGTGGCAAGGGCTGAGGCGGCGGCGGTAACAGGTGTCGGTTCATGGAGCTCCTGGTATCCACACCGACCTGTACCCGCAAAAATGGTATCCACACCTGTGCACACACCAACCACACGCCAGCTAGATCCTGCGCAAGACGGCTAGGTTAATTCTTTCGGGCGGACGAGTGCCAAACCAAAGTCTTGGGCGGGCACACTACAAGACAACTGTCAAACCATGCGTACACGTATTGTTTTTTAAAAAAAACTGTAACTTTTAAACCGTGCAGCGAAATTATAATCCGTTTTCACTTCTAGAATCCCCATGACGAGAGCTTCAAAACTAGACCACATTTTCATATATTTCGATGAATTTTTTTAACAAGCAACTTGTATGCGATAGAGCAACTTTATTGTGCAGCAAAACAACAATGGTGTGCAGAAAAGCAACTTTGGTGTGCAACAAAAATACAGCAACAACTCCTAATCCACCAGAAAAAATGATACGAGCAACAACTCCTAATGCAATTATGATGTAGTTCACAAGGTTTGGTCCTGATTGGTCGCAACAACAATGTTGCCGATCAAGCCATCCCAGCCCTCGCCACTAACTAGAACAGTTGTAAGTATTATCGCCCCACATTTGATGGCTCTGGCATAGCTAGCGTTGCTTTTGAAAACACCCCACGTCGATCGAGTCAGTCGTTCCACCACTCATGCCGGCTGAGTCATCCTAGCAACTTTGTTGCAATTGTTGCTTTTCATCATTGCTAAGTTGCCTATAATGCTTTTCGGTAGTGTAGGCAACTTTGCAGCAACGAGTAGGCAAGTTCGTTGCGTCAGAGGCAACTTCGCTGTAACGGTAGGGAACAGCAACTTAAGTACCCTGCAAAACAACTTTGGTGTCCGACGATGTAATTTTCGAACCCTGCAGAGTAACTTTGGCGCCCGACCGAGCAAATTTGGTTTGTGACGGCCCAATTTTGATATCTAGCGAAGCAACTTTGGTGTCCACCGAATAAATTTTGATGCATAGCTGAGCAACTTTGGCGTCCAGCGATGCAACTTTCGTTGTGAATGTAGATTTGCGTTTGTGCAGCAAAGTTGTTTCGCCCCAAACTAAAGTTGCATTGTTCAGTATTATAATTGCTTTGTCGCATGTAAAAGTTGCTTTAGAAAAAATTCATCAAAATACATAGAAATGGGATCTAGTTTTGAAGTGCTCATGGCCAGAAATTCAAAAGTGAAAGCGGATCATAATTCCGACATCTAGTCCAAAAGTTATATGATTTTGAATATTTGAAAAGAAAATTAATGTGCGTGGTGACATGCCTTCACACTAGCATATGCTTGTTTTTTTAGTCGCCCGCTCAGATACACCAGTGGGCACGCGGCCACTCCCTAGACGCGTCCAGGTTATTGATGGCAGCAGCCAGCGGAAATGCCAAAAAAAAGGCGGTTGAGGATCTTAAGGATATTTTGTGTTAAAAAAGGTGTAATATGTAAAAAAAAATCCCCATGCATGTTCATATGCTAGGTTTGTTTTTTACGGAAAATCCACTTTAACTCATAGGAGCATATAAACACATTGTGTGAAAATACATTTTGAAGTATTAAAAATTTTGAAATAAAAATATGTATGTACATATAGACATTTTATGTTCATACACAAGTTACAGGATATTTCTTTGTCTTTTTGTACATGCTACATAAAATGTTATTTTTTCACGAAAACTTATGTACGAACATAAAATGTCACAATGTACACCATAAATTTATGTCAGAATTTTTGAAATTATTTTTAAATTATTTTGCATAATGGGTGCAATGCTCCTATGAGCCAAAAGGCCTCCTCCTGTTTTTACACGATGTATTGCGCTTGTCAAGTTCATGTAAAAGGGGAAATACACAAATAAGTTTTTTTAACAGGGAAGGGGGTCTCGAAGGACCCCGAACTTGCTGCATTAATATCGGGCGGTGGTACAAGTTACAATAAGGAACCTAAGAAAAATACAAATCACAACCAGGTCCTAGTAATACACAGAGGACCTCGAAACTTTTTTAGAAAAGCAATCGAATCCAACTGCCTCACCGCAGGCTAGAGATGGAACCCACCGACAGCCATCATCTTCATCACCGAGGATAAGACCACTTGAATGAAGAAGATGTAGAGCGTCGTCACCGCACCATCGAAGAAAATCCTCCGCTATTGGAGGTTGAGGAGACGCCTCCATGGCGTCACAGGATGCCTTACTTTGGCACCAGATATCGGTGGCCTACAGAGGACCACTGTGTTACAACTCGTCATCCCAGCAGAAACTCCCCACCTCAGGTAAGCTCGAACCCTCGGAACACCAAAACTTCTTCTTCTTCCCTCGCCCCCATGGCTGGCCATAGAAGAAAGTTGCATTAGCGCCAAAGATCGAAGCTCACCTAGGCCACATACCTTATTTGTGGAGCTGCCAGTGGACGTACTCGCCGCCGCATCTGGCTTCGCCCGTAGGAACACCACGACGAGAAGCAAACCCACCAGCAAGCACCGGACCTGGCCTGAGAGATCCAACGCCCAACTCCCAGCACAAAGCCAGTCTACGACATGAAGCCAAAATCGAGCACTACATCTACCCACTATTATAAACAGGGATTCCGGTGCCTCTCCTTTGCCACTTCCGGATGGCTATTCCGACGATAAGAGCTCGGGAGCATCTCGGCCTCTCACAGGCGACTCTCAAGAGAAGAGTGGTAGAGGACATGGGAAAAGGGATAGAGTGCACTACCATACACAAATTATTTAGCCAAACAACAAAGTCCTCGTTTGCAGCTCATAGGTTCTACAAAAATTTCCTTAACTTGTTTGCAATGTTAGGCTATGAAGATAAATAATATGGCCTAATGCAAACTAACTGGAGCACCCTAAATGAAAAAATATATAAATCAAGAACTTCAAACTCGATGGCTATCACAATTTAAGTGAGTGGAAAGAAATAACCGAAGCACGCAGAGACGATGATGTATCCCGATGTTCACTTCCTTGAGGGGAAGCTAGTCACCATTGAGAGGTGCGGTACCACGAAAGACACCAACACCACGAAGGAACGCCTTCTTCTTTGTGAGATCCTTCCACGAAGTAGGATCCCTTTCCACTATGTGAACACCTTGGGGAGGCCTTCGATCCGGTACAAACTTCCGTTTCGATCACAGCTTGGCAGTTGCTCGATACGTGCATACATCATCAGTATAGTAACTTATATTACTTGTTTTGAATGATATTGTCCATGATATATATTATTATTTACGCATTTTTAGTTGATTTATGAAATTTTCCTACAAAGTTCCTTTCATTGGTATTTAATTTCTAGGAGTAAACAAACCTCCTTTTTCATATTTTGCTTTGTCAGGGACCTTCTAAACGCCTGAAAATCAAATACAAAAATACTTGATCAGTTTTTCATCAAGAGGAAGACCATGTTCCAAAGAAGCTCTAGGGGGAGCCATGAGACCCGAAAGAAACCAGGTGGCTCGCCCCCCTCAACAGGGCGCACCACCTAGGCCCGTTTTAGCCTCAAGCGTCGCCCCGATTCCTCCTTTTTACAAATGCATCCATCTCGCTATAATTATACGCCATATTGTCCCCACGATTTACAGAGGCGGCGGCGGAGGTGGAAGTCCTCTCCTACTCGGGGAGAGGGCAGATCCTGCAGCACCCGAGCCTTCGGTGAGGGGAAAATCGACGCCATCGTCATCACCCTCCTTTGCGTGGGTGGGGGCTCTCCATCAACATCTCTGAAAGTGCATGGAGCCCCCATGTGTGGTTTTGGTAATTAATGACAATCCATATGGACTAATGTTTGCATTGAGTCATATTTTGTAGGAGTTGCCCATAGGCAATGCTTGAAGCATATGTTGGCTTCAAGGTTGCAACAAGAATAAATTAAAGAAGAATATGTCTTGAAGAAGAAGATTAAGTGATCTCTCATGTGTATCTTCAAGACATCAACGTGATGAAGAATGAAGAAATGAAGTGCAAGTTCAAGATAAGCATCTATAAGAGATCATAGGCTTGAAGCTTGCCATTCTTATGGTGATAATGGATATGTGAATACATTCCCAAAGAAGAGGCTCTCCCATAGGAGTGTGTGGTAGCAATTTGCAAGTCTTCAACAAGCAAGTGTAATCAAGAAAGGTGTTCCATCTTGAGGTGGACAAGATCGTCTTCATCAACCTCGAGTGGAATATGCGCAAGGCAAAGGTAGGATCTTAATAGGGTATGTTTCTTACCGGTCTCATGGTGTTAGTTTTGAGACCGGGTTATAGGATAGATAGCCGTACTATCAAGAGGGGCTATCAAGTGAGTAACTTCATAGTATCGTTCAGAGATAGCTCAAACCTTTACATCATTGGCATCATCTTTATTGGTTCTTATTTGGTTCTTACCCATGAGTAGATTTAGAGTTTGTATTAATCTCCATGACAAGCTCTAGTTCATCTAAAACGGATTTCATATGCATTCTCTATTGCGGTTTCGATATAGGTGGTTTCACCAGTTTGTATTTTATAGATAGGTAAAATCTTTATTCATTTTTTCTATCTTACCTTGCTGGATTATGATGTTTATATGCATATTTTTGTAGAGATCGTTGTTTTGACTTCAACGAGCCCAAGATCATCGAAATCGAAATCCGGATGCAAAAGTTCTTGAAGTTTTCGTATCAGACTATTTGGACATTTCACGCGGGCGGAAGTTCAGGTCTTCGGGGCCAGTACTACTGGTGGGGGCGGTAGTACCGGTAAAATTCCACCCAAGTTCCGGAAATGTTGTTTCTGCACGTAGAAAGTATACCATGAGCTTCCCAGGGGCGCCCTACTTAACCCGGAAGTTGGCCGGTACTACCGGGGGTGGTAGTACCACCCCAAATGACTGGAAGTTCCGATTTTGACGAGTTTTGTGCATAACGGGCCGATTTCTCTTTCCCTATTTAAGGGGGGCCCAATATTTCCCATCCGGTTGAGCTTGTTTTTTCCCTCATTATTGACCTTCCTTGAGCTTGCTACCTGATAAGGGCTAAGCCCAAGGGTGTTTCCCGATCTTCACGGATTTGGGTGGAATTCGTGGGGGAGGTGGAAGAACGCGATGAACACGAAGAACGCGAAGGGGAATTGTGGGATACAAACTCACACACACACACAAATCGGTTTGTCCTCGTTGACCCGAACCACCAACTCGATAGAGGTTGCAGGAAAAGACCTTCCGGTAGAAGTCCCGCAAAGAGATCGACGAATCGAACCCGAGAGATCTAGAAGGGTGAAAAGACCAAAGTTGATAGAAGTGCAAGCAAAAGGCCAAAAGGTAGAAGTGCAAGCAAAAGACCAATGATTGATAGAAGTCACCAAAGAGATCACAATGGTTCGACAAGGAGATCGAGTGATACAAGATCTAGGATCTATGGTAGGGTTTCCTAGGGCAACAGCAAAGCTCAGGTTTAATTTCACATCAAGTATGAATCTCAGATCTGAGCCAACAAGGCTATTTATAGTTGGTGGGGCGAAGGGGTAAGTTACAGAAACGTGTTGTTTGAGCTTACAGTCGTGCAGGAGGAAGTTCCGGTCGCTCGGGGCGGAAGTTCCGGCTGGATTCTCTTCACAGGGCATCTTGGCGGAAGTTCCGGTCCTGGGGGCGGAAGTTCCGGTCCTGGGGGCGGAAGTTCCGGTCGGGGCAGATTTACTTCCGGCCAACTTTCGGTCTAGTTCCGAAAACGAACGATTACCTTGCAGTAACATCCAGGGGCGTTTTGGCGCATTTTCGGAACTAGGGCGGAACTTGGGCGGAAGCTCCGGTCTCTCGGGGCGGAAGTTCCGGTTGGATTCCTTCAGCATGAGTATCTGGGCGGAAGTTCCGGCTCCTAGAGGCGGAAGTTCCGGCTGGATTCCTTCAACGTGAGCAGCTTCATTCTTGGATGGTATCTGGCCGGAAGTTCCGGTTGTGGCGGGCGGAAGTTCCGGCCTGGAGCGTCCAGCGCTTCTTCCGCCTTCTCTTCCATGCTTCCGTGACATCGGCCTTGCGTCCTCGGGTCTCCATGGCATCCTCTCTTCCCTCCGTACTTGGCGTCGAGTTCCTATCATCAAGACATGACGGAGTATGAAGTAGTATATCGTCCCAAATAGGCGTTTCGAGGCACGCGTAAATGATAAGATTCACCTCGGTGTGCCGTTTTGGCGATGAAGCACATGATGCGGTGAAGACCGAAGGTCGCCCCATATCATCTCCCCCCCACTTGAAAAAGAGTCGTCCTCGACAATAGCTCTTCATGAACTTGTATAGGAGGTAGATGACAATCACGCTTGAATGTCGCTTCGCTTGTCAAGATCCCTATTAATAGCATAAGAAAAGCCAAACAACACTCAAAGCATAGCCAATGTGATACGTCTCAAACGTATCTATAATTTCTTATGTTCCATGCTAGTTTTATGACAATACTCATATGTTTTATATACACTTTATATCATTTTGATGCATTTTCCGGCACTAACCTATTAACAAGATGCCGAAGCGCCGGTTCCTCGTTTTCCGTTGTTTTTTGGTTTCGAAATCCTACACAGAAATATTCTCGGAATTGGACGAAACAAAAGCCCACGGTCTTATTTTCCACGGAGCCTTCCGGAAGTCCGAAGAGGAGACGAAGAAGGGCGACGAGGCGGCCACACCCTAGGGGGGCGTGGCCCCACCCCTGGCCGCGCCGCCCTATGGGGTGGGCCCCTCGAGCGTCCCCCGACTCTGCCCCTTCGCCTATATATTCTCTCCGTCGTGGAAAACCTAGTACCAAGAGCCACGATACGAGAAAAGTTCCAGAGACACCGCCGCCGCCAATCCCATCTCGGGGGATTCAGGAGATCGCCTCCGGCACCCTGCCGGAGAGGGGAATCATCACCGGAGGGCTCTACATCACCATGCCTGCCTCCGAACTGATGCGTGAGTAGTTCATCCTTGGACTATGGGTCCATAGCAGTAGCTAGATGGTTGTCTTCTCCTCTTGTGCTGTCATATTTAGATCTTGTGAGCTGCCTATCATGATCAAGATCATCTATTTGTAATGCTACATGTTGTGTTTGTTGGGATCCGATAAATATGGAATACTATGTCAAGTTGATTATTGATCTATCATATATGTGTTGTTTATGATCTTGCATGCTCTCCGTTGCTAGTAGAGGCTCTGGCCAAGTTGATACTTGTAACTCCAAGAGGGGGTGTTTATGCTCGATAGTGGGTTCATGCCTCCATTGAATCTGGGACAGTGACAGAAAGTTCTAAGGTTATGGATGTGTTGTTGCCACTAGGGATAAAACATCAATGCTTTGTCTAAGGATATTTGTATTGTTTACATTACGCACAGTACTTAATGCAATTGTCTGTTGTTTGCAACTTAATACTCGGAAGGGGTGCGGATGCTAACCCGAAGGTGGACTTTTTAGGCATAGATGCATGCTGGATAGTGGTCTATGTTCTTTGTCGTAATGCCCTAAGTGAAACTCATAGTAGTCATCATGATATGTATGTGCATTGTTATGCCCTCTCTATTTGTCAATTGCCCAACTGTAATTTGTTCACCCAACATGCTATTTATCTTATTGGAGAGACACCACTAGTGAACTGTGGACCCCGGTCCATTCTTTTACATCTGAAATACAATCTACTGCAATCATTGTTCTCTGATGTTCTTTGCAAACAAACATCATTCTCCACACCATATGTGTAATCCTTTGTTTACAGCAAGCCGGTGAGATTGACAACCTCGCTGTTAAGTTGGGGCAAAGTATTTTGATTGTGTTGTGCAGGTTCCACGTTGGCGCTGGAATCCCTGGTGTTGCGCCGCACTACACTCCTTCACCAGCAACCTTCACGTGGCCTTCATCTCCTACTGGTTCGATAACCTTGGTTTCTTACTGAGGGAAAAACTTGTTGCTGTGTGCATCACACCTTCCTCTTGGGGTTCCCAACGGACGTGTGCATCACGTGCCATCACAATGTTCCACGAGTTTAGCAAGAGAGCGTAAGTAGAAGGAGGTCACCTTAGCATAATGTCGGTGTGCTCTCATTGAAAGATCTTGTGTAGTAGATGTATGGGGTTGAACCCATTCGTTGACGCTCATTCTCAAGTCACTTTTACCTTCACACAACAAAGACCAAGCAAAGTATGTTTGTGTGTGATATTGGAGCACATCATTGATGACATGTCATTTCATGTTCACAAAACCGTTAGCACAACACAAATTTATCAAGAATAATGCATGTGCAAGGTCAACGTGTAAGAACTCCGTGTGAACATCTTCCAAATGTGGGAACACAAAAACTCCAAATTGTGAGACGACCATGGTGTCCATCTCATGTAGAAACTCATGTGCATTATTGCACTCAAGGCATCGGAAAGAAAAATTGTTCAACATCCTTGAAGCAATAAGTGGAGAGTTTGGAAAAAACACATACGGAAGAGTGTCCAAAATATCATCAACATGTGTGCACACAAACCATTGGAAAGAGAAATTTGTCCTCATATTTGGTGCAACACACAACATATCTTCCAAAAAGTTCACCAAAACAACATTTACACAACCGTGTGTGCCGACGAACCAAAGGAAAGAGAAATTGCTCAACTTGTTTGAGGCAACACCAACGGTAAAAATCACATTATCATGCTTGCAAAAGAACCACAAGAAAGAGAAATTGTTCGGCATGTTCAATGCAAAGCATGGGAAAGGTATTAGATCCGGGTTCGATCTTGAACTCACTTGTATTATGCTCTCAAGAGCTCTCTTTGTCAACTTGTGCTCAATCGAGGTTGACATTGGCATTCTTGTACCTACACACACAATAGGCAAAGCAAATAACGTGTGTGCATGGTAGATGAACACATCATCCATCATGATGGTCCATTTCTTTTGCACATCACCATTAGCATTAAGAAAAGCATCATAATAGATATGGTGAATATGCGGGGTAAACACATGAACATGCTCATCATGGATATAAGCAAAGTCTCCAAAATTTGAGAGAGCTATGGGAGCAATCTCATTTACAAGCATAATAACATCATTGCAAACCAAGCATTGGAAAGAGCAAGTGTTCAACATTTTGGTTGCATTAATGGGAGAGTATTGCAAGAATCTAGCACAAAATATGTTCAACATTTTATCATGGTTGTCGACAAACCTAGGGAAAGAGAAATTGTTCATCAAGGTTGTCACAATACAAGCATTAGCATCATCATATTCATTGCAAGCAATACATGGTAAAGAGCAATTGTTTGACATATTGCAAGCAATAGGAGAGAATGTGAAACTCTCATAGCATGGCATGGTGATATTATCATAAGAAACTAATTCCACATGATCAACCATAGTGGTATCACAAGTATCACAAGGGAATGTGAAAGAAGCATATGACATAGCAATAGGATCATCCAACTCATGCATGCACTCACAAATCATCATGTCCACTAGTGGGATCATGGCATCATCAACACCCATATATGTACCTTTGTAGTCCGACTCATTTGAAGTGGGTGTTTGATACGACTCCAACGTATCTATAATTTCTGATGTTACATGCTTGTTTTATGACAATACCTACATGTTTTGTTCACACTTTATGATGATTTTATGCGTTTTCCGGAACTAACCTATTGACGAGATGCCGAAGTGCCAGCTCTCGTTTTCTGCTGTTTTTGGTTTCAGAAATCCTAGTAAGGAAATATTCTCGGAATTGGACGAAATCAACGCCCAGCATCTTATAATTCCACGAAGCTTTCAGAACACCCGAGAGGGACCAGAGGAGAGCCACAGGGCCACCACACGTGTGGGCGGCGCGGCCCAAGGGGGTGCGCGCCCCCCTATTGTGTGGCGCCCCCGTAACCCTTCCGACTCCGACTCTCCGCCTATAAGAAGCCTCCTGACCTAAAACATCGAGACGAATAAGCCACGGTACGAGAAACCTTCCAGAGCCGCCGCCATCGCGAAGCCAAGATCCGGGGGACAGGAGTCTCTGTTCCGGCACGCCGCCGGGATGGGGAAGTGCTCCCGGAAGGCATCTCCATCATCTCCACCGCCATCTTCATCACCGCTGCTGTCTCCCATGAGGAGGGAGTAGTTCTCCATCGAGGCTAAGGGCTGTACCGGTAGCTATGTGGTTAATCTCTCTCTCCCATGTACTTCAATACAATGATCTCATGAGCTGCCTTACATGATTGAGATTCATACGAGCTTTGTATCACTATTAATCTATGTGCTACTCTAGTGATGTTATTAAAGTACTCTATTCCTCCTCCATGATGTAATGGTGACAGTGTGTGCATCATGTAGTACTTGGCGTAGTTTATGATTGTGATCTATTGTAGATTATGAAGTTAACTATTACTATGATGGTATTGATGTGATCTATTCCTCCTTTCATAGTATGATGGTGACAGTGTGCATGCTATGTTAGTACTTGGTATAATTGCGTTGGTCTATCATGCACTCTAAGGTTATTTAAATATGAACATCGAATGTTGTGGAGCTTGTCAACTCCGGCATTGAGGTGCTCTTGTAGCCCTACACAATTAATGGTGTTTATCATCCAACAAGAGAGTGTAGAGTGGTTTTATTATGTGATCAATGTTGAGAGTGTACACTAGTGAAAGTATGATCCCTAGGCCTTGTTCCCGAATAGAAAAGCTACACCACAAAGATTCCTATCTCCCACGTCAACTGCATGCCAGCAAGCATTTTCTGGCGCCGTTGTCACTGTTTGTTTACTGTTCCACTGCATGTTTACCCGCTGCCATATTTTATTCAGATTGCTATTACCACTCATATACATCCATATTACTTGTATTTCACTATCTCTTCGCCGAACTAGTGCACCTATACATCTGACAAGTGTATTAAGTGTGTTGGGGACACAAGAGACTTCTTGCATTGTGATCGCAGGGTTGCTTGAGAGGGATATCTTTGACCTCTTCCTCCCTGAGTTCGATAAAACCTTGGGTGATCCACTTAAGGGAAAACTTGCTGCTATTCAAAAACCTCTGCTCTTGGAGGCCCAACACTGTCTACAGGAAAAGAAGCCAATAGTAGACAGCAAGCTATTTTCTGGCGCCGTTGCCGGGGAGGAAAGGTAAAAGGCACTCACACTCTGGTCCCAGGTAACTAAGTTATTTTCTGGTGCCGTTGTAAGTGCTCGAAGCTATTTCCTTTAGATCCTGCAATTGCATCTTCTTGTTTCTTGTTTTTCACTAGTTAGGCATAATGGAAAGCAACATTGAGCTTTTTAATCTATTTCCTGAGTTAAGACATGGATGGTTTGATGCAAAAATTAAAAAACCTATGGAACATATTAGTATGAACGCTTTGAACACCATTGTTGCTAATGATATGGAAAATTCTAAGCTTGGGGAAGCTGGTTTTGATGAGCTTGATATTTTTAGTCCCCCAAGCATTGAGGACAAAATTTTCTTTGATGATACTTTGCCTCCTATTTATGATGATTATAATGATAGTGGTCTTTTGGTGCCACCTACTATGGAGAGTAAATTTTATTATGATGATACTATGCCTCCTACACTTGATGAGAATAATAATGATAGCTACTTTGTTGAATTTTCTCCCACTATTACTAATAAAATTGATTATAATTATGTGGAGAGTAATAATTTTATGCATGAGACTCATGATAAGAATGCTTTATGTGATAGTTATATTGTTGAGTTTCCTTATGATGCTACTGGATATTATTATGAGAGAGGAAAATATGGTTGTAAAAATTTTCATGTTACTAAAACACCTCTCTATATGCTGAAATTTTTGAAGTTACACTTGTTTTATCTTCCTATGCTTGTCACTTTGCTCTTCATGAACTTGTTTATTTACAAGATTCCTTTTCATAGGAAGTGGGTTAGACTTAAATATATTTTGAATTTGCTTTTTGATGCTCTCTTTTGCTTCAACTCTTATTTCTTGGTAGTGCATCATAAAAATCACTGAGCCCATCTTAATGGCTATAAAGAAAGCACTTCTTGGGAGATAACCCATGTGTTTATTTTACTACAGCACTTTTATTTTATATTTGAGTCTTGGAAGTTGTTATTACTGTAGAAACCTCTCCTTATCTTTGTTTTATTGCATTGTTGTGCCAAGTAAAGTCTTTGATAGAAAGGTTGATACTAGATTTGGATTACTCGCGCGTAAACAGATTTCTGTCTGTCACGAATTTGGGCAGTGTTCTCTCGTAGGTAACTCAGAAAAATCTGTCAATTTACGTGAGTGATCCTCGGATATGTACGCAACTTTCATTCAATTTGAGCATTTTCATCCGAGCAAGTCTCGGTGCCTCTAAAAACTTCGTCTTTACGGATCGTTCTGTTTTGACAGATTCTGCCTTTTATTTCGCATTGCCTCTTTTGCTTGTGTTGAATGGATTTCTTTGTTCCATTAACTTCCAGTAGCTTTGTGCAATGTCCGAAGTGTTAAGAATGATTGTGTCACCTCTGAACATGTGAATTTTTTATTATGCACTAACCCTCTAATGAGTTTGTTTTGAGTTTGGTGTGGAGGAAGTTTTCAAGGGTCAAGAGAGGAGGATGATATAACATGATCAAGACGAGTGAAAAGTCTAAGCTTGGGGATGCCCCCGTGGTTCATCCCTGCATATTTCAAGAAGACTCAAGCATCTAAGCTTGGGGATGCCCAAGGCATCCCCTTCTTCATCGACAAATTATCAGGTCACCTCTAGTGAAACTATATTTTTATTCCGTCACATCTTATGTGCTTTACTTGGAGTGTATGTTTGTTTTATTTTTGTTTTGTTTGAATAAGTTCATCCTTGTATGGGAGAGAGACACGCTCCGCTGGTTCATATGAACACATGTGTTCTTAGCTTTTAATGTTCATGGCGAAGTTTGAAACTGCTTCGTTAATTGTTATATGGTTGGAAACAGAAAATGCTACATGTGGTAATTGGTATGATGTCTTGAATAACTTGATACTTGGCAATTGTTGTGCTCATATAGATCATGTTTAAGCTCTTGCATCATATACTTTGCACCTATTAATGAAGAACTACATAGAGCTTGCTAAAATTTGGGTTGCATGATTGGTCTCTCTAAGGTCTAGATATTTTCTGGTAAGGTGTTTGAACAACAAGGAAGACAGTGTAGAGTCTTATAATGCTTGCAATATGTTTTTATGTGATTTTTGCTGTACCGGTTCATACTTGTGTTTGCTTCAAATAACCTTGCTAGCCTAAGCCTTGTATTGAGAGGGATTACTTCTCGTGCATCCAAATCCTTGAGCCAAAAACTATGCCATTTGTGTCCACCATACCTACCTACTACATGGTATTTTTCTCGCCATTCCAAAGTAAATTGCTTGAGTGCTACCTTTAAAATTCCATTCTTTGTCTTTACAATATATAGCTCATGGGAAAAATAGCTTAAAAACTATTATGGTATTGAATATGTACTTATGTATCTTATTTCTTATTAAGTTGCTTGTTGAGCGATAACCATGTTCCTGGGGACGCCATCAACTATCCTTTGTTTAATATCATGTGAGTTGCTATGCATGTTCGTCTTGTCTGAAGTAAGGGTGATTTATCATGAGTTGAATGGTTTGAGTATGCATATTGTCAGAGAAGAACATTGGGCCGCTAACTAAAGCCATGATCCATGGTGGAAGTTTTAGTTTTGGACAACAATCCTCAATCTCTTATGAGAATACTATTTGTTGTTGAATGCTTATGCATTAAAGAGGAGTCCATTATCTGTTGTCTATGTTGTCCCGGTATGGATGTCTAAGTTGAGAATAATCAAAAGCGAGAAATCCAATGCGAGCTTTCTCCTTAGACCTTTGTACATGCGGCATAGAGGTACCCCTTTGTGATACTTGGTTAAAACATATGTTATGCAATGATAATCCATGTAAATCCAAGCTAATTAGGACAAGGTGCAGGCACTATTGGTAATCTATGCATGAGGCTTGCAACTTGTAGGATATCTTATACATAACACATATGCTTTATTACTACCGTTGACAAAATTGTTTCTTGTTTTCAAAATAAAAGCTCTGGCACAAATATAGCAATCCATGCTTCCCTCTTCGAAGGGCCATTCTTCTACTTTTATGTTGAGTCAGTTTACCTACTTCCTTTTATCTTAGAAGCAAACACTTGTGTCAACTGTGCATTGATTCTTACATACTTACTTATTGCACTTATTATTTTACTTTATATTGACAATTATCCATGAGATAAACATGTTACAAGTTGAAAGCAATCGCTGAAACTTATATCTTCCTTTGTGTTGCTCCAATGCCTTTACTTTGAATCTATTGCTTTATGAGTTAACTCTTATGCAAGACTTATTGATGCTTGTCTTGAAAGTACTATTCATGAAAAGTCTTTGCTATATGATTCAGCTTGTTTAAACATTGTCTTTACCATTGCTTTGAATCACTTCATTCATCTCATATGCTTTACAATAGTATGATCAAGATTATGTTGGTAGCATGTCACTTCAGAAATTATTCTTTTATCGTTTACCTACTCGAGGACGAGTAGGAACTAAGCTTAGGGATGCCGATACGTCTCCAACGTATCTATAATTTCTGATGTTCCATGCTTGTTTTATGACAATACCTACATGTTTTGTTCACACTTTATGATGATTTTATGCGTTTTCCGGAACTAACCTATTGGCGAGATGCCGAAGTGCCAGCTCTCGTTTTCGCTGTTTTTGGTTTCAGAAATCCTAGTAAGGAAATATTCTCGGAATTGGACGAAATCAACGCCCAGCATCTTATAATTCCACGAAGCTTCCAGAACACCCGAGAGGGACCAGAGGAGAGCCACAGGGCCACCACACGTGTGGGCGGCGCGACCCAAGGGGGGGCGCCCCCCTATTGTGTGGCGCCCCCGTAACCCTTCCGACTCCGACTCTCCGCCTATAAGAAGCCTCCTGACCTAAAACATCGAGACGAATAAGCCACAGTACGAGAAACCTTCCAGAGTCGCCGCCATCGCGAAGCCAAGATCTGGGGGACAGGAGTCTCTGTTCCGGCACGCCACCGGGACGGGGAAGTGCTCCCGGAAGGCATCTCCATCATCTCCACCGCCATCTTCATCACCGCTGCTGTCTCCCATGAGGAGGGAGTAGTTCTCCATCGAGGCTAAGGGCTGTACCGGTAGCTATGTGGTTAATCTCTCTCTCCCATGTACTTCAATACAATGATCTCATGAGCTGCCTTACATGATTGAGATTCATACGAGCTTTGTATCACTATTAATCTATGTGCTACTCTAGTGATGTTATTAAAGTACTCTATTCCTCCTCCATGATGTAATGGTGACAGTGTGTGCATCATGTAGTACTTGGCGTAGTTTATGATTGTGATCTCTTGTAGATTATGAAGTTAACTATTACTATGATGGTATTGATGTGATCTATTCCTCCTTTCATAGTATGATGGTGACGAGTGTGCATGCTATGTTAGTACTTGGTATAATTGCGTTGGTCTATCATGCACTCTAAGGTTATTTAAATATGAACATCGAATGTTGTGGAGCTTGTTAACTCCGGCATTGAGGTGCTCTTGTAGCCCTACACAATTAATGGTGTTTATCATCCAACAAGAGAGTGTAGAGTGGTTTTATTATGTGATCAATGTTGAGAGTGTCCACTAGTGAAAGTATGATCCCTAGGCCTTGTTCCCGAATAGAAAAGCTACACCACAAAGATTCCTATCTCCCACGTCAACTGCACGCTAGCAAGCATTTTCTGGCGCCGTTGTCACTGTTTGTTTACTGTTCCACTGCATGTTTACCCGCTGCCATATTTTATTCAGATTGCTATTACCACTCATATACATCCATATTACTTGTATTTCACTATCTCTTCGCCGAACTAGTGCACCTATACATCTGACAAGTGTATTAGGTGTGTTGGGGACACAAGAGACTTCTTGCATTGTGATCGCAGGGTTGCTTGAGAGGGATATCTTTGACCTCTTCCTCCCTGAGTTCGATAAAACCTTGGGTGATCCACTTAAGGGAAAATTTGCTGTTGTTCTACAAACCTCTGCTCTTGGAGGCCCAACACTGTCTACAGGAAAAGAAGCCAATAGTAGACAACAGTGTTGTGGAAGAGGTAGGCTCCACGTGGCCTCCATGTTTTTCTTCAATGAAGCATGGTGTGATATCATCATCTTCATGCACCATGTACATCTTCTCCGTGATCGGGAACTCGTCCTCCATGGAACCTATTGCAACATGAGAAAACACACGAGAGGTAGAGGTTAAGTTGTTAGAATGTGAAATGGCCTCCATGGACCTATCAACTACCTCTCTCAACTCACTCGGTGTATCACTCATGTCCTCCAAATGGAAGCACTCAAACTCACATATGGGTGGGAGTCACTCAACTCACCATCACTCTCACTCAAATGGGCTAAGTGGCTCTCATGCTCACATGGGATTGGTACCATCTCCTCATTCAAGCATATAGGAGTAGACTCGATTTTCTCATCTCCATGTGCCTCCATTGGTGAAGGGATCATCCCATGCTCACCATTCTCAACTCCATTCGCCTCCTTGGTTGAAGGGAAAATCCCATGCTCAACCTTCTCAACTCCATCGCCTCCCATGTTGACACCATTGGATGGCGCTATGGCGTTGTTGAGAGCTAGGCTCGAATCAACGTCACTCTTGACTTGGCCTTGTCGTTCTCCATCTTGAAGTGTGGACTTCATAGTCGTCCTCTTGGCCATTTCCTTGCACCATTCTTTTAAGACAATGGTATCTTAAAGTGTCTTGTTGGCGAGTTCGGCATCCAATTGGGCGAAGTAGAGCTTGTGGGCTTGTGGTGTGTTGCATTCTCATGTGATGTGCTTGTTGGATGTGCACACATCACAATGGAGATTGGGGCATTCCCAACAATGACAGTCTTGTTTGCAACGAAAGCATTGGGAACTACTTGGTCTTGGTGTACAAATCATCGTCATGTTGGCATAAAGTTGGGTAGACCATCCTTCGTCTTGAAGTGTAGACTCCATGGTCTTCATCTTGGGGCTTGAGCTTCTTGTAGGCGCCCTTTTGGTGGTGGCGGTAGGAGAGGGAAGCACCATGAGATGTGGTTCCTCTTTCTTTGCACTTGGCACCATCTTGCTTGTCGGTGTAGCGCCTTGTCTCGCACCATTGGAGATCTTCTCATGTGTAGGCGGTCTTGGAGATGCCATTGTGGTGGTGGCGCTAGACTTTGTAGACACCATATGGTTGGTGTTGTTGATTTTTGTAGCCTTAGCCGCTTCATGTCGAGGTTCTCGTCTTCTTGCATCATCACCATGTCTTGAGTGGTGTCGTCGAAGATCCTTGGGAGGTGTTGGTCGATGGCGAAGATGAGGTGAATTGTGTCGGTGACAGTCATGTGGTGAGGCATGTCGATGGTGGTCATGAGATGGTGATGGTCGACGACGATCATGAGGTGACGTGTGTCGATGACGATCCTTGGCATGCCTAGATGATGGTTCATGTAGCTTGGCACTTTGATTGTGGCGCCTTCTTGAGCTCAGAGTAGAGTGTCAATGGCGATCATGGTTGGGGCGCTCTTGATGTTCCATATGATGAGCTCGATGTAGGTGATCATGTGCATAAGCACTCTCATGGTTGCACCATCTTGAAGGTCCTCTATCTTCATATGTAGTTCCATTGGCCAAGATGGGGAACTTGTAGGCACCGGTCTTGTGCAAGGTGTCGATGTTGTGCTCAAGGCAGTGCTCGGTGCGGTGTTCCCTCCTGGTGTCATAGTCGTAGTCGAGGTAGTGCTCGGTGCGGTGCTCCATCATGGTGTCATAGTCGTAGTAGAGGTAGTGCTCGGTGCGGTGCTCCATCATGGTGTCGTAGTCGTAGTCGAGGTAGAGCTCCACCATGTCGTCGTAGTCGAGCTCGGAGTGGTGGTCCTCCATGTTGTCGTCCATGATTGGCGAGCCATGGTCGGTGTAGGGATGCTCAATGTCGGCCATGTCGACGATGCTGGAGGAGCTATAGTCGGTGTCGAGCTCCACATGGTCCTCCATATTCGCGGTGCTTGCGGAGCTAACACCCTCATAGTACTCCATGTCGTCCTCCGTAGGCTCATCCTCACTATCCATGTTAGTCTCTAGGATTGGTGTATATATGGTGGAAAGAGAACTACCAAAAGGTCAAAACTCGCAAACCAAAATCGAAAAGGTGTTTCAAGTCGAAGGACAAACGATATGTATGTACAGACACAAAACCAAAAACTATATATGGTGTTAGGTATGGATGTGGAAAGTCAAATGGAAGAACCAAACGAAAAGTCTATTGTCAAAAGTGGGTAAGATCCAAAAGTCACAAGTCAAAAGCGGTGATCACAAAAGGCATACACAAGGTGGAACACACGCGTGGGACAAAATGGGGTTAGCGCGACCAAGGAAAATGAGCACGAACAAAATTGGTCCTAACGAAGACTATTTGCTCGGTGTCACGCTAACACAAGAGAGACCGTGGCTTGGTTGCAAAATTGAGAAGCAACAAGATTTGCGCAAGACGCCTCTCTTCTCTTTTCTCTCTTTTGCTTATAAGCTTTGGACTCTTTTGTATATAGGTGTCACTCACACTCTTTTTCTTTTTGTATCTTTTTCTCATTATGTAAGGATACTACTATCTATGTAAGTATGTCACACTTCTTTTGCTTATCTTTTCACAACGAGCTTGCTTCTTAGCTTTGCTCAACACACGCACACCCTCACGGTCGGGACGCTTGCGCAATGCTTCGCAACACTAGAAAGCCACTCTCGATGGGAAAGGTACGCAAAAGAGGCTAGGGCTACAAGTTAGGGGGAAAGTTATACCACTTGATGATGGTGGCCGACGATCTTATACTTGCTATGGTGGTGGAAGGTGTCAAATGAACCGCTTGGATCCTCGGGGTGTCGTCGTCGTTGTTGATGTTGCAGAAGCTTTGTGGTAGCTGAAATGACACGCAAACCGAAGTCCAAACACAAAAGGGGTTAGTGCCAAAACGAAAAACGAAGGTTGATGTGAAAAATTCGGCCGTCCGGAACTTCCGATCACTGGGGGCAGAACTTCCGGTCCTGCCGGGCGGAACTTCCGGTCGCAATCAGATCTGCGGGCTGTTCGTCGATTTGGGCGGAAATCCTGTCCGAAATCCTTCGAATTCGAGGAAAATTTGGCACTAAAAGCTGTGGGAAGGTGGGGGAATTGTAGATCAACACCAAAGACCAGTTTCTATTGGAGCAAAACCACCAAAAACTCAACAAATCGCGAGATCCAACCAAGGCCAATTTGAGGTTATTTTTTGGGATTTTCGAAAAATTTCTCAAGAAATTTTTTGGGGGTGTGGGGGTCAAATCCGTGGCAACCAAGGAGCTCTTGATACCATATGATAAGGGCTAGGTGTGCCCGATCTTCACGGATTTGGGTGGAACTCTTAGGGAGGTGGAAGAACGCGATGAACACGAAGAACGCGAAGGGGAATCGTGGGATACAAACTCACACACACACAAATCGATTTGTCCTCGTTGGCCCAAACCACCAACTCGATAGAGGTTGCAGGAAAAGACCTTCCGGTAGAAGTCCCGCAAAGAGATCGACGAATCGAACCCGAGAGATCTAGAAGGGTGAAAAGACCAAAGTTGATAGAAGTGCAAGCAAAAGACCAAAAGGTAGAAATGCAAGCAAAAGACCAAAGATTGATAGAAGTCACCAAAGAGATCACAAAGGTTCGACAAGGAGATCGAGTGATACAAGATCTAGGATCTATGGTAGGGTTTCCCACATGGGGCAACAGCAAAGCTCAGGTTTAATTTCACATCAAGTCCGAATCTCAGATCTGAGCCAACAAGGCTATTTATAGTTGGTGGGGCAAAGGGGTAAGTTACAGAAACATGCTGTTGGAGCTTATAGTCGTGCAGGCGGAAGTTCCGGTCGCTCTGGGCGGAAGTTCCGGCTGGATTCTCTTCACATGGCATCTGGGCGGAAGTTCCGGTCCTGGGGGGCGGAAGTTCCGGCCGGGGCAGATTTACTTCCGGCCAACTTCCGGTCTAGTTCCAAAAACGACCGATTACCTTGCAATAACATCCAGGGACGTTTTGGCGTATTTTCGGAACTAGGGCGGAACTTGGGCGGAAGTTCCGGTGGGCGGAAGTTCCGGTCTCTCGGGGCGGAAGTTCCGGCTGGATTCCTTCAGCATGAGTATCTGGGCGGAAGTTCCAGCTCCTGGAGGCGGAAGTTCCGTCCTGGAGTGTCCAACGCTTCTTCCGCCTTCTCTTCCATGCTTCCGTGACATCGACCTTGCGTCCTCGGGTCTCCATGGCATCCTCTCTTCCCTCCGTACTTGGAGTCGAGTTCCTATCACCAAGACATGACGGAGTATGGAGTAGTATATCGTCCCAAATAGGCGATTCGAGGCACGCATAAAGGAGAAGATTCACCTTGGCATGCCGTCTTGGCGATGAAGCACATGATGTGGTGAAGACCGAAGGTCACCCCGTATCACTACCTCTCTCCCCCTACAAGGAATCTTGCATCTATTTGAGAGAAAGATAGAGGATATCTATATCCACATCTTCACCAATCAAATCCATCTTTTTGTGAGGGGAATCCACTAGATCTAGATCTTGGAGAAATTTGGTGTTCCTCCTCCTATTTGTTCTTCCTCTCTTATTCCCCAATAGCTTTTGTAGCTTTGTTGGAATTTGAGAGAGAAGGATTTGAGCATCTTTGTGGTGTTCTTTCCATTGCATTTGATGCATCGGTTTGACTTCTCCGCAGTGATACGTGGAGGTAAAAGTTCGTGAGATATACTCTTCGGGAGCTTGTTCGTCAGATATAACCAGAAATCATGTCTTCCAATACTTTGAGTTGCATTAGAGGGATTTATGTCGGGAGCCAATGAACTAATTGCTATGGTGGGACATTTATGTCTTAATAATTCCTATACTTTCTCATGAAAATGACTCTAGCACCCATCATAAGGGGTGCATTTGCTCATATCTATGGTTGCTCCTAATTTAGGCTCCGCCCTAAAGGAACGAAACTTGACAAGATATTCACCATGTTGTGTAGAAATCTAAATGCTAAGTAAATCCATGCCGCCCTTAGGAACGCTTATCACATATAAGAAAACACACACTTGAGTTTGTCATTTTACTGCATAGAGGATTGGGCTTTCTCTCATTTGAGAGCATTTACTTATTTCTATTTGTTCTCATTACTTTATTTTATTGCAAACTACAAACCCAAAACGCGCCACTGCACCCTTTTATTGTTTTACTTGTCAAACTTACTAACTAATACCTTCAGCTCCTCGTGGGTTCGACAACCTTTCTTATTGAAAAGTATTATAATTGATCTCCTACATTTGGGAGCCATCAAGACACTTTTCTTGCGCCCTTGCCAGGGAACATCGCGCTATTGGTAAGTTGTTTGGTAAGGAAACTTTTATTGTTTTTGATATTTAATATTTGTTTTATTATTAATTTCTTAGGCCGTGAGGATATGAAACTAACTCTATATGAATATGTTCATGTTGTTAAGAACAAGGTTGAAAAACTCCTAAACCAAAAGTGGCGTATCAAATTCCTATTGGTATTGCCAAAAAGGCTATGAAACTAACTATTGCAGGGGATTGAAGCCAAACTGCTATGGGGTATTTACACGCCATTGAAGATCTATGTACTTCATTTAAACTTGCTGGTATTCCTTATGATGAAGTGAAAAGGAAGTTATTATATCTATCTCTATTCTGGTAATGCTCGCATATGGTTTATGTCGCGTCCCATGGACGACGGACACCGAGGTTTCACACCCCCTTTTCTGTTCGGCTAGAGGGCGATGGACGCTGCAAACAGGATCAAGCACATCGCAAAGACACAAGATTTTTACGTTTTCTCCTATGTTGGTTACTAAATTCGTATTAGTTGCTTCTCTGTCAGCATGTCTTAGTTGTCTTCAACTGTTAGTTAAGCTATTTTTTTCAACGGCTAGTTAAAATACTTTTAAAGCACCAACATTAAGTTGTGCACCTTGATTTATATTAAGTTGGAGTATTCAATATAGCTAACTTGGGTACTCAAATCCACCATACTTTAATCTTCATTGAGTTGTATAATGATCTCCATTAAGCTGTTTGACGCTTAGTAAGTTTGTGTTTTATCCTATGGTTTAGTAAGTTGTATAATAGATTTTGTTAAGTTGTTTTTGTCCATCATGCTTAAGTTTTGAACACAATCTAACTAAGTTATTTTTAAGTATTCTTTTAACTTGTTATTTATCTTCTAAGTTGCATACTAATCCCCCTAGAGTTGTGTTTGTTGAACTTTCTTAAGTTGATACTGAATTTAACTAAGTTGTCTTTCTCGCAACAAACTTGTTTAGCAAAATCTTAATTTAGTATGTTGTAGTATGATGATTCGGTTAAGGCGCTCTTTCTTTTAGCTAACTAATTTGTGTCTAGACAGCTTAAATTCAAGTTACACCTCTATGCCGTGGTAGAGTACATGCTTTTTGGTTATACAAGCAATGCCTTCATGATTTGAATACTGATATTAATTAGAAAACCATTACAGAAACTTTTAAGTATATCTTCTTCTTTTTACTTAATGCCTCCCATTAAGTTGTTTCGTGTACATATTTGAACTAGAAATTCCATTGTCTGATAAGGCAACCATCAATGTTATTAAGTTTACTTTAACCGATCGCTTTTTTGGTTGTATGTCAAGGCGATCAGCAAAATGGCCTTTCTTATCTTTATCTCGTGTATATCTTTTTCAGGCAACAACAATTAATCAACATTTGACATCCAGCCATCGATAGTGACCCTACTGCAGGTACACCCCATACGTTGTAGTTACAACTGCAACAAATGTAGGCGCACCTAGGGTTTCGATAGGCAACTGAGGTCGTTTTCAAAAGGAGTTTCTTTGTTGCATGAAACTTGGGTTCTTTTGTTTATGTTGGTCATGTTATTAAGGACCTAAGATATCTGATTTTTTTATCTAAGTTGTTTCAGTTTTGTTTTGTTGTTGCATACAAGTAGGATTTATGAAGCTAACTAATTTTATGTAGGGGTAGTTGTTGTTTGTTCGTGCAGTTGGGATCGTTGCTACAATTATATGTAATCAAACTGATGCAGATCTTAATTGGGTGTATTTTTTCCTTATATTTTATACGTTCTAGGGTTTCTATGCATGTACATGTATTCAAAGATAGTCTAGAAGAAGAAGACAAGATGTAAGAGAAATGGGGTGCGGGTGGATGTGGGAGAGATGGGGTGCATGGTGGGACCTTTTCTTTTTGGCGTTTTTCTGATGACTCCATATCCAATTGGTACATTGGATTGGATAGCGGGAGTGGTCCCGGTTCGGTGATTGGGTGCTTTCCTATCTTTAGGTGATGCTTAGTTGCGTCCAAACCTAATAAAACCACCATATCGTTATAGAACTAGTCACACCCAAGATGATTCAACCAAAAAATAGGTTTACACTGAAATATGAGGGGGGAGCTGCTGTACAATCATTGGGGCCAGCTGCCCCCAATGAAATTCTTCAAAACCTTCATTAGATAGTGCTAATTTTTGTTAATTAGTTCAACAAATAACACCAACTAATGAATCGGATACCAATGGCTTTCTCTCCTAGTTTCGCCGCTGAGTGATAGTCTCGTGTGTCCTAGGTCTTTCGACAACGACCACCGGTACTCTTCTCTAATGCGATGCATCGTAGGCGGGAGGAGGATCAACTCTACGTTTTGTAGTTAGTTATCGCGTCCAATTTATTACTTTCATGGAAAATGTGGAAAATGTTTAAAACTACCCTTTCAAGGAAGGAAACCATCTGAATTCGTTCAAATTTTAGCATTTGAAATCCGCAGACAAAATGTGAGAGAGGAGGCAGGAAATCCAGACCGAATCGAGTCGGCGTGCCCACCTTATGAAAACCGGATAGGAGTCGTCACGACTTGCCATTAGCGGTGGCGGTGGCAGGAGAGCGGTGTGTACAGCACAGCACAGCACGGCACGACAGAGCACAGTTAAAAACGGGAGCGGAGCGGGTGACCGCCGTGCCACTCGTGTTGACCCGCCCCACGTCAAAACCGAAGGAGGGCGGCGGCAGCGGGCGGGCGGGGGGACACCGACACAAGGCGCCGCGCCGCGCCACGCCGAGCTCAAGGAGGGAGAGATCCGGCGCGGGCGCCACCGCCGGCCGACCACGGGAGATCTGGCTGCTTTGGCGGCGGCGGCCGCGGCCGCGGCGAAGTGGGAATCGAAGGCGGCGGAGGAGATCTCTGCTGGCTCCATGGACCCCGCGGATGGCAAGCGAGGAGGAGGAGCAGATTGCTCCGCGCCGGAAAGGTGAGCGGAACCACCTTCTCCCTCTCTCCCTCTCTATCTTTCTACGACCGTCTCTCTCCCGTGCTCGAATCTGTGGGCATTGCTGAGGCCGAGGCGGCGGCGCGGCATGGCAATTGGCGCGGCTTTCCGCGCTTGGTTGCTTTGTTGCTGCTGCTCGTGTAAAGAAAGCTAGAGCTACCCGTGTTCTGTTACCGCGCGCGTCGCGTGTCGGATTGGTTTGCGCTGCGTCGCGCTACAACTTCGCGGCTGTTCTTCAGTTCAGCTCAGCTCGCCCGGCATCCTCAAAATTTTTTTTTTTGCAGAAATAGTGTTCTGGTTATTGTAGCGTTCTCGATTGGGGATTAGAGTTCGGTGAGATTTGGCGTGGGCGTAGCATACTGTCTCCTCGGAATTCGATGCGGAAGTTCCTCGTGTTCATGGCGGTGGACATAAATTGCTTATGCCATGGCCGGACAATTGTGTTGGTGCATAGCATCGGAAACTATCTCTCTGGGGACTGGGTCTGGCTGCTCCCTGAGTGACAATCTCCTTTTTTTTTTGTTATTATTAAGGAAACAAGAACAGTCCTGATTCGACTTTGTTTGAGATTTACATGACTGATAAACATGGTTTTAGTTTCCGTGTTCCATGGTCTGCCTTTGTGACATGAATTTCCTTGATGTCCAGGAAGAAGAAAGTGCGCAGGAGAAGCACCGGCCCCGATTCGGTGTCTGAAATCATCAAGAAGTGGAAGGAGCAGAACCAGAAGCTCCAGGAGGAGAACGGAGCCCGGAAAGCGCCGGCCAAGGGTTCCAAGAAAGGCTGCATGGCAGGGAAAGGTGGTCCGGAGAATTCAAATTGCAAGTACCGCGGCGTGAGACAGCGGACGTGGGGCAAATGGGTGGCTGAGATCCGCGAGCCCAACCGTGGCAACCGGCTGTGGCTTGGCTCGTTCCCTACTGCGGTGGAAGCTGCACACGCGTACGACGAGGCGGCAAGGGCGATGTATGGCGCCACAGCACGTGTCAACTTCTCGGAGCGTTCACCGGATGCCGAGTCTGGCTGCACATCGGCTCCTCCAGTGCTGATGTCTAACGGGCCAACTGCTGTGACACATCTGGCTGATGGGAAGGACGAATCGGAATCTCCTCCTTCTCTTACGTCAGACGCGAAGGATGAGCCTGAATCTGCAGGCACTGTGGTGCATGAAGTCAAAACAGAAGCGAGCAATGACTCGACAAGTGTCCGTGAGGACCGCAAGACCGTGGAAGTATTCCAACCAAAAGGGAAAGCTTTACGTAAAGAAGAGAAAGTAAGTTACGATTACTTCAATGTCGAAGAAGTTCTCGACATGATAATTGTGGAATTGAGTGCTGATAGAAAAATGGAAGTGCATGAAGAGTACCAAGATGGCGATGATGGGTTTAGTCTTTTCTCATATTAGGGCTTAGTTATGATATGAGGGTTGTAGTCACGCGGAGCAATAGGAATAACTTCATTCTAGCTGCTAGGAAATACTTCAAATCATCTACAACCCCAAGCTTTGTAGTCACTTATGGTTTTTATCTTACTGGAGAGGATAGCTTTATACCATAAGCCAACGGGTGCAACAAGTTGTCCTGTGTGTTGAGTTCATGTACTATGGTAAAAATTCAGTCCATATTTAATGAGCTTACTTTGTTGATAATTTTGCTTATTTGTTCGGTTGAATTCAAGTTAGCTCCTGAAACGGGTGGTAGATACTCGGAATATTGCTCAGGATTGCATTCAATTTAGGCATATTAGGAAGTCATGTTTCTGCAGGTGTTACTTTGTATACCCTAGAAAAACTGGATTGTTTATAGCTTTTACGCGCATGTATATGTAAATATATTTTCATACCATATAACGCCAAACAATCATTGGAAGTAGTATTATGGAACTCTGCAAAGGAAAGTTGCATGCACTCTGCATTCAAGCCACCTTATTTCACTGTGGGAGGTCCTTTGTTTGTTAGGCAGCAGATTAATCAAATCCAGCCTGGGATATACCAGTCCATAGTATTTCCAAATGCTTCATGGCAGACCTTTCACAAGAAACTGTCTCCACACTCATCACGTGCAATCATGACGCCATCCTGTGAATGGGTGGTTCACATTTCAGTACCTGTCATGGAAGCTGCATGCCCTTGACTGAATCAGCGAAAGCTTGGAAGTTACAGCGGCACTACAACAGCCACTACACAGCAGTCAGTATCCTTGTTCTCTGTAGAACCATTTAGAAACAGTGGTAAGGACTAACTTTTCTCGTCGATTATTGCAGACACAGCCTTCTTCATGTTTTTTGCAGGTACAACCACATAAACCTATTGATTCCTGCCCATGAAACCGAGTGGCTGAATCAGTCTTGCAGTAGAATATAGAGGTCAATCCACGAGCCGTACATGGTGCTTTATTTGTCATTGCAACATTGTTGTTCTCAACTCAGCTGTTGCTGCTTCTTGTATATTTGTCTTACTTGTTGATTCTGTGTTGACCTTACTATTTTGCAGACAAAGTTTTCTATCATCACTAAGAAGTGCGTCGATTTATCATATCTATTCTGAACAGGTATCACTATGAAGTATATATATGGTTAGATGTTGTATTCATTTTATACGCTTGCTTCCTTGTCCCTTATCCATCATGCGCTTTCTCTTGTCCCTTATCCATCATGTGCTTTCTCATTTTTATGCACCAATGGAGTTGGGTGTGTGATTGTGTCATTCTCCTGATTGCAGAGGCCTGGGATGTATCTTCATTGTCCAAATGGGAGTGGGGTTCTACAGTTTCTATTGCAATACTGTTTTAATGTTGTGTTAGCCTAAAGCATGCTTGGATATGGTGAACTCATTAGCATTCAGAAAGAAGATCGAGCTTCAAGACAATTAAAGGTGTTCCAATCTGATGAACATTACCCTGTTCATATATATTTGAGGCTGATGAACTTTAAAAGAATCATGAGAACAGCCGTGAACGGCAAAACAGCCGTCTATTCCCACTAAAAAATGGTGTGATGAGAAATAGTAACTTCAATGATATATGCATATACTGTTAGTAATTTTTATAATTCATTACGTGGACTACAATCTTTTTGATATGCTATAAAGTTTAACCATTGGGCATATTCTTATAGAAGGAGTCGTGAGCCATGAGCCGCAAACCCACGTAAGATGCCCACTTCAGAAACTTCAGGACTAATGCTCTCCCTACATATATTTACTGGCCTGTAAATGCCCACTTCAGAAACTTCAGAGACTTGCTAGACAGGTGCCATCCTGATTTTGACAATCATATAAAGAAGAGCAGGTTCACGTTAGCCTTCAGGACTGTCTGATGCATGGACCTGCCCATATCATAGACGGTGAGGACTGGATGTACCAAAGCAATTTTATTGATCAGTTTGTTTTGGGAGAGAATTTTTAAGAGCGGAATGGCATATGTGTCAAAGTTGTTTGGACTTTGTGATACGGAGGGTTGGCCCGATCTTTACGGATTGAGTGGGACAAATGCCAAACAAACATTCTGTCAACCAGCTCCTATAGTCCTGGTCCAAATCTCATGGATCTGTCTTGTTGATAATAAGGTAGGAACTATGAAGTCTTATAGTAGTACACAAAAAAGCACTTACAACAAAAGAAGAGGCTTTCTCCTTCTTTTCGAGCTTCCCCGCTGAAATCTTGTTTGTTAGTAGTTCCAGAAATTCCCTAAAAAAGTAGTTCAAGAAATTTCCTAAAATAGTAGTTCCAAAAATTGGCTTGGTGCTATGCAGAATCTTACAGAAAAAATGTTAGCCACATTTCCCTACCTTTGCCACCCTGTAGCTTCATTTTTGTTAGCCACACTTCCCAACTTTTGTCACCCTGTACCTGTAGCTTCATTTTTGTTTGCCACACCTGGTTCTGGTTCTGGTGGCCTGTGCACCTTCTGGTGCCTGCCCTGTGCCCTCAAGTACTTGAACGTGCGCGGATGGTACTTGCACTTGAATGTTGCCTTGGCAATCATCTCCTGTACCTCCTTGTTGGACGCTGATGGCAGTGCGCGAGACGACACTGGGCTCTGCTGTGCTAGCTTGTTTTCCTCGTCATAGATGGCCAGCAACTGCAGGGAGGTGTCGCTGGGTGCATGAGCCGGTGGACTCCATTTGGAGATGGATATTGAGAGAAGAGATTTCTTGATGGATCTGGATGCTTTGGAGATCTGGTGTGCTTTGTTGAAGTCTACGTTTGCCAGGGTTTAAAAGCTAGGGAGAGCGGCGAGTGATGGGTCATGTACAGTGGGAGACTAGCGAGAAATGAAACTTAAGTAATAAACACTGTGTAATGTTGTCTTGTTTTTTTTTCCGAAATGGGTTGCCCCAGTCTCTGCATCGCAATGATGCATACAGCCGCTGATGTTGTCTTGTAGGAGGGAAAGGTTGGGCAAGGTGACCTTTTTGTCTGTGTGCTTGTTGTGTGGGTGTGCATGTAAGTGCTGATAGTCCTCTGCTATTCTTAGCACAAGTAAATGCTGCTTACACATTTAGAGCACATTAACTTCACCTTGATATCATATTGACATGACACCTCTAGGCCCTACCTCAGCTCAAGTTTATGTTTTCTATTTAATTGTTATCTTTCTGCCATGACACAGGACATTGAGTCTATATCACACATTGGACAGGAGGCAGTTATAGTTGATTGTTATCAACGCCCAGCTCCAACATATCTGGAACAGCTCAAGCAAGTTTCTAGTTTCTACAAAATTCATAGTGTTGGTTGTGAGCTCTCTAGACCCCAGTTAAGGTAACTATCAACAACTCTGCTTTCTACGGTTGAACAAGCGTGGCAAATCTTGCTATTTTTCAGGATAATGTCCCTGAGCTAATTTATTCTTAAACCCCTAAATCCTAGTGATGTCCTCACAAAATGGAAATCGATCAGAGAAGAAGAAAATTGGATCAAGTTAAGGAGCTACAGCGTTTGCTGATCATAGCTAGAATCTCCAGTCACTCGCTCCATGTCTCCATTAATTCATTGATCCTCCGTCATCACTGAGGGGAAGCAGCTCGCGCTATGCTAGGGCTTGAGACGGGTCTTCTGCCAACGGTGGCGTCGCCGCCTTGCCTTTGGCGGCGAGGCCTGGCGCGCCCTGGCGGTGGCATGGCTGGCGGTCGAGGCGTCGCCGTCCTCGCTAAGGCGGTACATCTCCAAGATGCGTCTGTCAGAGTTGGAGTGTTGCTGAAGGGAGAAGGTGGGGTTGTTCGCTGGCTGGTACTCGAGGAGTAGCCACCGGTCCTGAACCGCATGCCGTACGCGTTGCACAACGTGCAAGGCCTGTCCGCCCCCAGCCGCTACTGCGGTGTCTCCTCGGATGCACTCTGCCAGTCTGCTGCCTGGCAGTGTGGGAGCTAGGCTCCACGGTGTCGTCTCCCACCCCGCTGTAGCCCCTTTGTCGCGTGCGCCGGGTCGCCACCACCATCTTCCCCGCTGACGGGAACATGGTCTTCCCCCCTGTCCCCCCCGCTGCCAAGCGGCAGGGCGGCGGTCACCTCCAATCCCTGCCACGGCAGATGGTCAGTACATGGACCTGTTAGCTTTACTTAATTCAGGAGAGAGATAATAACAGTTACGCTGGCACTGCTGATGCCCTTGAGATATCAAAATTAAGTTTTGAACATTGTATTCCAGAAATTCCCTAAAAAAGTGGTCCCAGAAATTGGCGTTGTACGATGTAAAATCTTACACAAAAAATGTTTGTCACACCTCCCCAACTTTTTGCGCCCTGTAGCTCCACTTTTGTTAGCCACACTTCCGAACTTTTGCCACCCTTTAGCTTCATTTTGGTAGCCGCACGTGGTTCAGTGGTTCTGGTGGACCTGGCGCAGGTGCCTCTGCAATTTCTGGTGCCTGCCCCATGCCCGCACTGACATGAATGTGCGCGGGCACTACCTGCAGTTGAACGCTGCCTCAGGGATCATCTCCTGCACCTCGTTCTCGTTGGAAGCCGATGACGGTGCGCGAGATGATGTTGTGCTCTTCCGCGCTAGCTTGTTTCCTTGTCACGGATGGCCAGCGACTGCAGGGTCGTGTAGGCGGTGCATGAGCTGGCCGACTCTGTTTAAAGATGGAGATCAGGAGAAGAGGTTCCTTGATAGATCTGGATGGTTTGGATCTTGTGTGCTTTGTTTGATGTCTATAGTGTCCAGGGTTGTAATAGCTAGGGAGCCCGACAACGGATGGGTCATGTACAGCGGCAGACTACCTAAATCTTTTTTTTCTTCCGAAATGGACTAGCTAGACATCAAATTAAAGTAATAAAACACTTTTGGGCAAGGCGGTTTTTTGTCATGTGCTTTTTAAGGGAGTGTCTTGTAAGCAAAAATGGGTGGTGTGGGTGTGTGTAGCCATTTAGTGGTCTCTGCCCATGGGAACACTTCGTTGTTCGACAACCACTCCAGTTCCTCCTTCCTCGTGGCCGCCACCTCCAATCCCTGCAAGGGAAAGCACACTTTTCAGCTCCTCTATCAAACTTCAAACCATAGCCATGATCCGTACATGAACCTGTTAGCTTTACTTAATTCTGGAGAGAAGCACAATAGCAGTTACGCTGAAACTGTTGATGTCCTTGAGATGTCAAAATTAAGTTTTGCACATCATATTGCATACGAGCAGAAAGCATATTCCTCAAAATTTCTGGAGCATGGATTCCTGCTTACATTTCACAAGTGCAACTAGGTAGATATTGTTCCATACTGCTTTCAAATTCATCCATCCTCAGGAAAACTGATAGAGTTGAAGCAATTTGTGACATTAACTGGTCTCTTCAAAGGTTTACTGTGCAACTATTCATGCTTGCAATCTACATTACACATAATTGTTTCTGCAAAGATATTGACATTGTTACTGACTTTGATCTGTTATTGTCGTTATGTAACAGTGCTGTAATTGCCCTTATCTCCTTGAATGTCTGGAAACTTCACTTGTCAAAAATCCCGATATGACTAATGCAACTAGCCAACTACTGCTTCTTGACAAAATTCTTCAAGAGATCAGCAACAAGAGGTTAAGAGTCATTGTTCCTTTTCAGGTGAGATACTCTTGGCGTTGTGATTCTAAGTTTATCAGTCATTAGACTTTTACTTCTGCAAGTATAATATGTACTCAATAGTTGATCTCAGTATTTATTTTATGTGATACACACTTGAACCATTTTCTGTCGCTGGCACATAATCACTCTTTCACATACTGGTCTGAACATGCCCCCTCAAGTATTAATTATGGTTCTCATTTTTTTCCAGTGATTTTCTCGATGCTCTTCTTTAATCAGTTACTTTGAGGGCCCACCTTAATTTTCTCAGCTCAGCATGATCTTAAACATTTTTGTTTTTGTTTTGCGGCAGTCTGGTGGAGTAGGTGCAAACCCAATGGGTGATATTCTGAAAGATGTCGCGCGTCCCAGATTTGGTCCCAGAGTCATATGAATGTGTTAAATGTGGTGCAGTGATGCCAAATAAAACTGGCGACAATTAATATGTTCACTGACAAGACCATGGGGAGATTTGTTTTTCAGTTTGACTCCTTCAAAAGGCATCTAATTTGTTGCGAACCAAACATGAATAGTTTCTCATATCTTAGCTGTCAAAGATTTATGATTGTTTTGAACAAATATACACCGAGAAGTTCGACCAAATACTTTGTAAACCGACATCTATCTAGAAGCACATGTTGAAGTATCAAGCTATAGCGATAGAGTATATCTTGCAGTAGCCATTGCTCTCCTCAATAAGGGTGACTTCTTTTGGGCTTATAGAGCAGTTTCTAGGTGGCAAACCGCTGAAGCCCAAAAGATCAGCCCAATTTCTGCCCAGCTTCCTCCCACCGTGAAGCCCATTTTCTGTACGTAGCGAGAAACTGGTTTCTAGGAGTTTCCCGAGCTTCTCCAGCCCGAATCGACGAGCGAGACCGTCACGCCTAGCCCCGCATCGCTCGAACCCCCACCTCCCGCATCGCTCGACCCCCACCTCCAACTTTAGAATGCGATCATAATTTCTCTTTGTGCGCTTGTTAAAATTGTCAACCAAATTTTTGTAACCAAGTGCATTCAAAACTTGCACGGGGCGATTATTGGCATTCACTTCCTCGATGCACACATCAAGAAAAACACGGTGAGCAACAGCATCAAGAAAAATACGGGGCGATTATGATCGCATTCTAAAGTTGGAGGTGGGGGTCGAGCGATGCGGGAGGTGGGGGTTCGAGCGATGCGGGGCTGGGGGTGACGGTCTCGCTCGTCGATTCGGGCTGGAGAAGCTCGGGAAACTCCTAGAAACTGGTCGAGACCAGTTTCTCGCTATGTACAAAAAATGGGCTTCACGGTGGGAGGAAGCTGGGCAGAAATTGGGCTGATCTTTTGGGCTTCAGCGGTTTGCCACCTACAAACTGCTTGAAGTCACCCTTTCTGCTCACCGAAACACAGAAGCCGGCTTATGCATAAGCATAAGCCCAAAAGAAGTCACCCTATATATGGTTGTGGGACGGTGCATGGTGTCTGCCTCCACCGTCCTGCCCGAACGATTGGCTCCTTGAAGCGGATACGATCGAATGACCAAAATAAGTGTGCAAGTAACAATTCTGAAAGGTCACACTCATTATGGATGAAGTGTTATTTTAGAGTTTGTAACAAAGTTACCCACAAATAAAAGCTCCAAAATATACAGTGTATGTGTATCCCTATCAAAAGTTAATGAGTGGTGAGTTTTATTCAATAAGCATTACTCTCATAGGTGAAAAGGAGGGATCGTCCATGCTTGTTGGGGACCCATCTGTATTTTGGTTGAATGTATTGGATGGAAAATCTCTTGTTGGAGCTATATATCTGAGCTACCACAACCAATCAGTCAATACAATGTTCCAGAACATGAAAAATCCATTCCAAGTTGCCCCCAAAGAAACTGGTGAAGCCGTACGTGTCAGTCACAGAACGAAACAACGAAGACAATGTTCATGTATCAGTCACACACCAGAGTGTCAATCGGACAACCAAGATTGTCTTTTGTCAGTTGCACATAAAACAAAATTGCCAGTTGTGGAGAAAACAATTGATTTAGTTGATGTTTTTTTTTTGTTTTAGAGGAAATGATATCCTACATTTCTCCTATAAATGTTGCAAGACTACCCAGCCATCTAGGGGGTCTGAGAGGGGCAAATCAATCTGGTTCGTTCGTTTCACCAGCCATAATCCCACTTTTCACCACAGCCGTCGGATGTGGTAGTTTTTTTTCCACCTTTTGCTGCTCATTCTGAGTGCATGACGCCTGGGCCCGTGCGTTCTTGGGGCCGCTCGTCTGAGACAGCGAGCGTCCGTGCTCGCGTCCGCGAGAAAACCAAAAATGGTGAAACCCTAGCCAACCAGGAGTCTCCCTCCTCCCCAATCCGCCTACTCTTCTCCTCGAATCCCCGCTCCCCTCCTCCCGATTTTTCGAGCTCGGCGGCACGGAGGGAGAGCGGCGGGCGAGAGCGGCGGGCGAGAGCGGCGTCCGGAGGAGGCCATCTGCGCGGGTGGCGAGGGGATTGAGGCGGCGGCTGGCCGGCTCAGAGGTCGAGCTCGCGCTGTCTCGCCCTCCTGGCCGCGTATGCGGGTACAACGGCGGCGGCTGCTTCGGGAGAGGAGGATGCGGCGGTGGTCCTCGTGGTGGAGAGCTCCATGCCGCTCCTCCGTCGCCTAGATGCGGTGGGAGCAGGAGGGCGACTTGGTTGGCGGCCGGCCTCCTCACCCAGAGGAGTGGGACGAGGGTCGTGGCGGCGGCGCCGGGAGGCCGCGTGAAGCAGCAAGAGGTTGAGGTCGAGGCAGCAGCGGAGGTGATGGCCTCGGTGGACGCTAAGGAGGAGGCGCGGCTGGCCGAGGTCGTGAACTGAAGCTTCAGCAGCCTCCTCTCAATTTGCCTCCTCGCGCGGACGGAAGCACCCGTGATGGCAGGGAGCTGCTGCGGAGGCCCACTCGAGGAGACGACAGATGGTGCACGGCTCTCTCCATCTCATCTTGTCCTCTCCTCTCTCACGTATTTGGCTCTGAGCAGATGTGACCGTCGGTGGGGAGGAGGCGAGCAAGCAGGGCGACGAGGGAGGAGCAGCCTCACCGGCTCGGTCTGTGGATTCGGCGCCGGCAGATTGCTCCACGAGTAAGGCCCTCCTCTTCCTCTAAATGCATCTTCCTTCTTCCAATTCCCTCTCTCACTTTCTCTCTCTGTCTATGTGTGGATCTGGTGGTTGAGTTACTACTTCTGGTAATCATCTCTGCTTATTCATGTTTTTAATTTCATACCTACATGCCATGAATTGAGTTTATGGTTCCCCTTGAATCTGACCAGAATTGGCAGCCTGCTGCAGAGCGGGGAAGTATGCCATGAATTGAGGAAGGAGGCCGGGTGTCCCCACCTCAACGGGAGGAGGAGGAGGCCATGCGGCGGGATTGAGGCCATGGGAAGCAAGAAAACCAGAAAAACGCCCAAAACTATTGGTGAGTACCTACTTCCCCTTCGATTTCTTGACCCCACCATTATTGTTGGTATGGTTTCCACGAATCCAAGTTGCACCTTTTTGCTTTTCGTTTCTTAGGTTCTCAGGCTGCTCCCGATGCCTTATATATAGATTTTGGAGTCGGATCATCTTGAAAGTAAATTGCCCATGGTCCCTTGACTTCAGTAGCATGGGTCTCATATACTCATATTTAACAAACTATGGTTGTACATGCAGGACCATCTTACTGGCTCTTGTACATATAAGAAGATTAGCTTTAGGGCTTTGACATGCTTATCTTAAATATTATGAATATTCAACGCACGAGGCCATCAGTATGACACTCATTCTTCTATCTGTACACCAGATTGGTCTTCTAGAATCCACTACTGCAGTGAGCTGTGGAAAAGGGGACTCGAGCAAACTTTCAGAGTACAATGTAGATCTTGCAATAACTCTATTCTACTCATTCCCCTACAACATTGGACAGGTATTTTCTCCAGATATTGTACGCGCCACGAGTCAGTCATGAGATTTAAACCTTGTTCTTATTTTTCTTCTAGATAGCGTACTTTGTGGCTAATCTTTCAGGCTTAAAGAGAAAATTCTTTTGAGGTGCTTATGTCTGTTGTCATGACAAAATTGGATCGTTTGGTGCAGATTTCAAAGAAATGGAAGGTCTACTCGACAAGCTCCTTGTGCTCAAGCTGTGAAGTGGTTCATATTGCAACCAGGTGATGCTTTGTAACCTGCCAATATCCGCTCCTAAATTATCACATCATGTTAGCTGTTTAGAAGTGCCAATATCCAGGCGGTTCATTTGTTCCGATTTCTCATCGGCTGAAGCTTTTGTTACAAAAAATAGCCAAAGCAATGTACTAGACCTGAAGATTTGGATAATTTGTTTCTTCAGAAATACATTTGGTGCTTTGGATTGTGAATAGTGGATTTTAAACCATTTCTCCCAAATTTGTACAACTTGCAAAGTAATACCTATTATTTAAGATCGATGAGTGTCTGCATAAATCATTATAGATTTCAGGTTAGCTTAGTGGATCTTTTCTACCAGTGTTAAAAGAATGCAAGGGGTTAGCTTGGTGGCGGCTGTTGATTGCTCTTGTGTCAGCACAATGCCCATGTACGCTTGTTTGCTTCACGAGTACTACTTAATCAGAGCTAGCTAACTGGGAGATCCCTTGATGCTAGCTTTGTTGTGTGCAGGTTCCACCATCCACCTAGCTAGCTTGTGTGTGAGCTCTCAGTGACAGGCAGTTTGATCCCTCATTGAGCTTGTGCCTGTATATTAGTGATGGAGACTCGCAAAGGTTAAATACAAATATCTAAGATGGGTTATATTTACAACCCTCAGTGGTTTACTCTCTGACCTTGTGGTTTTAGGATGATTTATGTGTAAGGAATATAACCAATGTTCTTGCATCAAACTCCCAAGCTTAACCAGAATCTGTGTGCTATTTGTTGGTAGCCTAATATGTCCACTCCATATCAGTACCTCATTGTATGGTTCTTCAGTTACCATTGATGCAGCGAGTGGTTTCTAATAAATTTGTATTGATAGCTACCTCTATGTAATCTTGCTGGCAGAAAATAATTCAAACTTGACTTAGCATGTTTTAAATGGGAAATCTATCTGTCTACAGAATGCATCATATGCTGACTGCCGAGTAAGATTTCAGTATGCTTAGGAAAAACACACAACCTACAAATTTTGGATGTTTGATTGAAATGATTTTGCGGAGCAAGTTAGTAGTCCATTGTCCAAATAATAAGGTTTCACTTCTCTTGGTGCACATGAAATCTAAGAAGGGAAATATGATGCTTAGTTCCGGTTTATTTTGACTCTTTACTTCACTGTTAGCTCCCGCGCATGTACCAGCAGTATGTCTACCAATTGGCCACATATGGAAGTAATTAAAATGCGTTGATGATTTGATTAATTAACTATTTTGTGTGCCTGTTGGCTTATCTATTTGCCCTGTATTATTTGTGCGTCCAATAGATTATGTCCATCCTACTATGAGCTTTTATTATTATTATTCATCTTTGCGTATCTGTTTCCAATGCATGCTATTTTCTGCCTTTGTGTTGATAACAATGATTCTGTGTGCGTGGTGGTGGGTGAAAACCCTAGATCGACCCGGTGGTGCAAAAATCCCCCAACCCTCGTTCTCCTTGTTTGCCCGTGTGTGGCGGCGACGACGGCGTGCGGGAGGAGGAGGGAGGCAGAGCTGCGCCGGCCTCCCTAGGTGAAGAAAAGGAGGCTGGGGCGCAGCGTGGAGGTGGCGGCCGTCCCGGCTCTGGATGCGAGGCGCGCGATGCATCGCGGGTTGAGGGAGCGGTGATGGGCTGGCGGCGGCGACGATCTCTCCACCTTGCCGGCGTCGCGCCTCCTCGTCTCCGACCCCGAGAACCAACCCGCATCGGCAGCGGCAGGTCGCTGCTGGTCACAGGGAGACGACACACCGGAGGGGGATTTGGCTGTGTTGCCTGGCGGAGATGATGCAGAGGCGGAGGAGATGAATCCTCCAGCCGACGACCCACGGTGGAGTCTTGGCCGCAGAGGTCGCGGACGCCTTCCCGTCCTTGAGCCATCTCCCCTCCGTGGTTGGCGGCGCAGAGCAGAGTGACGAGCCGCAGGAGCTCGCCGGGCGTCTGCTCGCCACCTGCGGGGGGCACGGTCCCGTCCCCCAGTTCTCCGTCAGGCAGGTACTCTCATGCTTCCTCTCCTGGTCTCCCCTTAATCTTGGTCTGCCCTTAATTTTTTTGCTGCTACTACTCGTGTTCTTGTTTGTTGATTTGGGCTACAGCTTGCCTCAAGTCCTCGCTTGTTCTAGGACTTCATCTTCCGTGCTTGATTGAGCTCCTTCGAGTCCCACTTCAGATTAGTATTGCAATCCATAAGACCTTAGATGACCGACCACACACACAGAGCGTAGTATATTCAATCAACAGTTGTCTACTTTGCATTTTTGAGCTGCTAACAAAGAAATGCATTACTCTGTTGCTGGCAGCATGTGACGCCGTAATCCGACGATGAAGGAGAGGAGCTCTCTATGTGATAGTGCAGCAGATGGAAATTGGGTTTCCAAATACAAAAGGAAGCGAAGCAAGTTAACAGCAGCTAGCTCATCAAATGAGCATGAGGCTGCATCACCAACGCCGGACTCTCTCATGAACAATGGTTCCATAAAGAAGAGGTCCAAGCATGACGCTGGCATTTCTACGTCGATCAAGAAGATACGAGGGCATGATGGGGTGAATTCCTATCTTTTCTTTAGTTGACGTATTAGTCAATCTTGTGGATATTGTTTGCGATCTACTTTCTCCATCCATTCATATTTATAAGACCTATATTAACCAGGCTCATAGATTAAGAAAGCTCTAAGATTGAAAAATTCACCAAACGGAAATGAACCCTTTCTAATATGTTCTCTGGAAATATGACACAATAATTTGCGAGGTTGGTATGCTTGCATTAACTATGCGTGCATACCTTATAATAATTTTGAGCAATGTTGGAAGACTAATAGGCATATAAAACGAACTAAGGAAGTACTTCATGTGTTGCTCTTACATGTAACGTGAGCTAAAGGCCAAAACAATGATGTAATCACATTTCCGGAGTTAGCCAATGTGTGAAACGCTTACGCATTGACCACACATACTATGCCGTTGATGAAACTACTGGAATTTAAGAGTTCTGAACATCTCTTCGCAAATACTTTAGTGAAACTTTTCAGAAGTAGGAACTTACATGTTGTATTAGCTTGTGAACTCTCCCATGCCCGCAACGTTTGTCATATCTGTAAATGCACGCTGATTTGGAATTCACCGGGTTACTATGAGCTATTTTGGTGCTATCGTGTTTAGGATGTAAACTATAATGGAGTGACGGATCTTATTAGGTCATCATGGATACGAGTGGAGTGCTAACTATCAATCTTGGTTGTGTGCTGCTAGATCTGCTGCTGCCAAGCCTGCCTGCTACTTGCAATGCTGCTATGTGCTACTAGATGTTGCTTAGCCATAGGGATGAGCATCGGCATGAATGATGTATCTCACGTATCTCGCTGATGATCTCGTCTCTGCCTCTTGCTTTTCATACAATTCAACTTCTTTTAGTTCCCGATGTTTATTCGAGCAAAATATCGAAGGAAGATTGCTTGCATACTTGCTATTGCCCGTTGATTCTTCTTCTACCCAACCAAACACTCAGCATGGGCTTCACTTGTTTATATATAGAACTCTTCAAGCTATTTTATTTATGCTTGGAATTCACTCATTAGTACATATATGCGGATAGTATTTTTCTTTCACTCGACCAGTAAGCAACATATACCGTTTTACGCTTTTGTTGTCTTTTCCATAACATTCTTTCGTCTCAAAGCAGTGGATCAATGGTGCTCCATAACCAGGGCCTTCAGCGCGGTTGTTTCAAGATGAGGTCAGTTTTTCGCCATATGTGTAGCCTTGCAGTTCTACAACCTAAGATATATGTTTGGATGTGTTTGATTCAAACATACATATTCAGAAACCGTTGTGTATTTCAGAACTATAATTTATCTTAATTAGGTTATAGTTTGGTGTTCTTTTTGACTAGGCTCTACATGCTGCTTTGGCTATCAGGTGAACCTATACTAAATTTCTTCATGTGCTTATCACTAGCCTTTATTATGGATGATGTACTCACATTTGAACTTATTGCTACACTATGATGTGTAATAAAACTAATATGTACCCTCTCTTTCTCTTTTTGTGTAGTGATTTGGCCGCTCAAGCATTGCTAGAGGACTTTTTAGGAAGCTGCATTGACATATGCAGATTTACTAATTATCGGAATACTCTTTCAAGGTAAGAATATGGAGCCAAACTTGGAAATGTTCTTTTTGTTATTTCAATTCTTTTAGTTCCCGCTGTTTATTCCGAGCAAAATACTGAAGGAAGATTGCTTGCATACTCTGCTATTGCCCGCTGATTCTTCTTCTACCCAACCAAACACTCAGCATGGGCTTCATTGTTTATATATAGAACTCTTCAAGCTATTTTATTTATGCTTGGAATTCACTCATTAGTACATATATGCGGATAGTATTTTTCTTTCACTCGACCGGTAAGCAACATATACCGTTTTCTGCTTTTGTTGTCTTTTCCATAACATTCTTTCGTCTCAAAGCAGTGGATCAATGGTGCTCCATAACCAGGGCCTTCGAGCGCGGTTGTTTCAAGATGAGGTCAGTTTTTTCGCCATATACTTCCGTGACAAGTAATGTTGCCATGATTTCCAATGGAGATGATTATATAGGGTGTGTAGGCTTCTTGTAAACATGTCTCCCTTGTGAATATAGACTGCCAATCCTCCTATACCTACAAATGCGGAGCCTGAATCGGTAGCTGCACAGGGGATCTTAGATTATTTGTGTTAGTATGTAGGTTATTTGTACCTACAAATCCCCCGCGCGTTCCGGATTATGGATTGTGCTGAACAAGGTCAAACTATTTGTGTTAGCCTGTAGGTTGCTCTGTGTAATCACTCGAAGCAGTGGTTTTGTTATTTTCACTTGTCACTTTCCTGTAGCTATCTTTGTACACCTTCCTAAGTCCTTCCTAATTCCATACCCTTGAAGCATTTTAAGATTGAGGCTTCAACTGTAACACAGTATGGCATTTTTTCACTATCTGAACTATAGTAATGAATATGTAAGTATTGGTGATCTTACATTTTGCAGGCAGGTCAAGTTCTTGCTGTATCTTATCAGCATATAAACCTACTAACCGATATTTTAGTAGAACAAGAATCGTTCTTGAATACTTTGCTTGTGATAGGCTGTAGCATGCCTATTTAGTATATCATGGGTTACTCGAGTTCCAATTTATTTCTGCATCTTTATATTTAGCCACTGCTATGCACCAAAATGATCTGTTTTCTGGTTGATATTTGCGGGCATACAGCTTTTCATTCATGAGTTCTTATTGTTTTTCGAGGAACTTTGATTTTATTCAATTTTGGGTATTTTAGTACATCAGGACGATCCTTCAAAATTTCTCATCCACTGGCATTGACTTATTTACCCATACTCGTGAACTTACAAGAATATTAAAATCATTATTGCTGGTGGTCTCCAGGTATAATAGAAACTCAAGCACACTGCATTGTTCTGGTGTAGTGTTTAAGCCTTTATGGGTTAAGATTTTAATCAAAGATTAATTTAAAGGAAGAGATGCAGAAGTAGTCAATTCTATGGTAACCACGGCACAGTACTATACCTATAATCTTGATGGATGCAATGACTTTTTGATTTCCATGTGGAAAAAGTTATTCAGCTCTGGTTGGCTATTCGGTACTGTTTTTTTTATTAGTAATGTTGTTGAAGTACAAACTTTCACCAAAGACATCAGCTCAGCGATGGGCGGTGTCGATGATGACATGGGATCCCCAGATCCAGGCATTGTAGATTCCGATGGCATCACTACTGATAAACCGTCGGTGGAGCGCGAGGCGTATGAAGAGGTCAAGCTCGAGAAGGACCATGCCGCGAAGGAGATGAAAGCCCCTAAGGCGAAGATGGCAGCTTTGAGTGAAGCTTTGAAGGCGAGTGGACATCGAGATGGAAGAGTTGGAGTCGAGTGTGAAGAATAATGCACAAGCTATGCATCATATAGTGAATGCACCATGGTGATCTGTCAACAATATTTGCGCGGCTTCAGTAACATATTTTTGTTTCTGTTTTGAGAACATCTCCGGGGACATTTTTTGTTTCGGTGTGAGAACAACTGCAGTTACTATGGTACTGTTTTTGGTGCAACAAAAATATAGATTTAAGCATGTAAATAAATTAGCTGTTAAATTGCCATCCTAATGTGAGCATCCATTCGCATATTAAACGCTTTCATTTGCACTTACTTAGGCATTTCTTGCTCTAAAAGCACATGGTTAGTGGTTCATGTACTAATTATTTTATTTGCGCGGTACCGCAACGGGTAATTTAGAGGATACTTAATAAGCCTCATATTTGATATGTATATAGCAAGTAAGACATGAAAATCATGTATATTAGCATCTATTGACATATTATTAATATGTTTTCGGTTGCACTGATTTAGACATTTCTTACACTGAAAACACATGGTTAGCAGCTGCTATTTGCGCGATAGCGCAACCGGTCATCTAGTTAATATTTAACAACAGCTCCTACATTAATATTTAACAACAACTTAAGAGACGCCGTCCTCACACAGAATATGTTGTCGCACTTTCCCAACTTTTGCCACCTTGTAGCCTAATTTTTGTTAGCTACAGTTCTGAACTTTTGTCTCCCTGTAGCTTCATTTTTGCTAGCCACACTTGTGCACCTTTCTCTGGTGCCAGTCTAGCTCTGAAGAATGGTTGGTGTATTTTCAGAAGATGCACCTCCCGTTTAAAGATTCTGACTGATTGCAAACTCATGGGACTAAACGGAGTACTGTTCTCTTTTGTGCATGTGCACAGGTTGTAGAGCGCTGGTACTGGTACTTCCCCTGCTACGCACTTTTCTGCTCAGCTCCGAGATGTTTGGGATTCGATTTGGTGAGTATTCGTGCTAATGCACCCGGGTTGGTTAAGATGTTGAAATACTATGATCTCGAACTATAGGTATGTGTATGATTCCTCTGAGATCGTTGAATCAGGTCATTTATGGTACAGTATTATACTTTGCTTAAATAGTATGCAGATGAATATTTTGGAGTGTCTGATCTGCCGATCATCAACTCACGTAGCTGTCCCTCCCTCATTTCACTTCGCTCAAGTTATGAAAATTTTCAAAATGTTGTGCTTACGCTTTGTAACATCTTAAATTGTTTGTCTTCATAATATATTTCTTTCATTGGAAAAAGGTGCAGAAGAGTAAGCTGAAGTCAAATCAAAGATAAGAGAGCAGGAAAATGCTCCCCTTTTAGCATATCAACCGGATAGAGTTCAGTAAGCACAAAATGTGCTTTGCTTATAACACGTATGCATTGCCAAATATTAGAACCCCTTTGATTTTCAAGATTCAAAATTTCCAACCAGTCTTTAGAAACGGAGCAGATCAACGACTCGGCATTCAGCAAGTGTGTCGTCGATGTCGCAAGGAAACTTATCAATATCGTGGACGACATGTGGTGCTCACAACTCCATGGTGACCATAATGAATTTAGTTCGGCTCCTTTGCTCTGCGCGTACAAAAACATGTTTACAATGGTTTTTTTTAGGGAACACGTTTACTATGGTTGTTTCATCCTAAAAACATGTTGGCCATGCACATGTGAATATATCTAATGTACCGCAGCGTATTATGTTATGGATGAATATTAATTCAATATATATGTTTTAATTCTGCGATCACAAGTTGACAAAAATAACTATTCCAAAAGAAAAATCAAAACACATCGTCGCCATTATGTCAGGATTGTGCTATGGATAAATATTAATTTAATATATATGTATTAATTCAGCGCATCGCAAGTTGACAAAATATGATTGTTCAAAAAGAAAATCAAAACATACTGACACCATTATGCTGGAATGGTGCAGCAAGGGTTTCACCAGAGAAAAAATGTGACTACCTACCCAGCTGATGGCACGTAGGAGAATTGTTATCACGGATGATTTCTTACGGTGTATAACTTTTTTCCGGTGCAACGCACGGGCTCTTTTGCTAGTATTTAACAACAACTTAAGAGACGCCGTCCTCACACAGAAAATGTTGTCGCACTTTCCCAACTTTTGCCACCTTGTAGCCTAATTTTTGTTAGCTACAGTTCTGAACTTTTGTCTCCCTGTAGCTTCATTTTTGCTAGTCACACTTGTGCACCTTCTGGTGCCCGACCCGCGCCTGCACGTATTGAATGTGCGCGCGCAATACTTGAATGTTGCCTTGGGGATCATCTCCTCTACCTCCTTGTTGGATGGCAATGACGGTGCACGAGACGATGTTGGATCTGCAGTGCTAGCTTGTTTTCCTTGTCATGGATAGCTATCGATTGCAGTGACGTGTCGACGGGTGCATGCGCCGCTGGACTCCATTTGGAGATGGAGACCAAGAGAAGAGGCTCCTTGGATGGATCTGGAAGCTTTGGAGATCTTGTGTGTTTGGTTGAAGTCTATAATGGCCAACCACTGCAGGGAGATGTCGGTGGGTGCATGAGCCGGTGGACTCCATCTTTGATGGAGATCGAGAGAAGAGGTTCCTCGGATGGATATGGAAGCTTTGTAGATTTTGTGTGTTGCGTTGAAGTCTATGAGGGCTAGAGTTTTAATAGCTAGGGAACGTGGCGAGGGTGGATCATGTATAGCGGCAGGCTAGAGAGAAATGTACGTAAAGTAACAAACACTAGGTATGAAATGTTGTTTTTAATTGATATGGTGCCCTAGAGTGAAACAATAAATAGTGTTTATTGTTATATATCTATAGTTCATAATAGTTCCGTGTCATGATATAATTGCATTAATAGGAAACATTGATGCACATATGATATTGTAAACAAACTAGGGTCCCAAGTGAGCATACACAAACTAGTTCATTGAGGTCAATCGATGATCGAGGTTTTCCTATCATGGACACACGTCATTGACAATGAAGTCATATCATTAGGTGAATGATATGATGGACATTCCTAGTATATGTATTGCAACACGATCAAGTCACAAAGTTCACGTTGCTATACTAACATAAATTGATGAGGCCTAAGGGCTAGGGAGTGCCCAGATCTCACGAATTTGACCAAGTGTGTGGATGGGAAAGATGGGAAAGGGGAAGAACATACACAAAAATCAAATCAAAACACACACAACCCAACACAAACCAAATTTACTCCCTTGGTAGGTTAGACCAAGCCAATAGAACCACTTCTTAGAGAGACCCTTGGGTAGAATCCAAGAAGTTGGAGATTGGTGATGGAGATCCAAACTACAACTTGGATGAAAGAGGGGGAAGCCTTGAATCATCCATGAAGAGTAGAATCCCTCAAGAGTGCCTTGATACAAATAACATAGTTCTAGGGAGACAAAGCTCAAGTAATAATCCTCAAATCTTGTCTAACCCTAATTGAGGTGGGGAGAGAGGTACATATAGCCCAGATGTTGGAGATATGCCCAAGAGGCAATAATAAAGTGGTTATTATAATATCTTTGAGTTTATGATAAATATTTGCATACCATGCTATAATTATATTAACCGAAACATTAATACATGTGTGTTATGTAAACAACAAGGAGTCCCTAGTAAGCCTCTTGTATAACTAGCTTGTTGATTAATAGATGATTATGGTTTCGTGATCATGAATATTGGATGTTATTGATAACAAGGTTATGTCATTGGTTGAATGATATAATGGACACACACCCATATGAGCGTAGCATAAGATCAAGTCATTAAGTTCAACTTGCTATAAGCTTTCGATACATAGTTACCTAGTCCTTCGACCATGAGATCATGTTAATCACTTACACCGGAAGGATGCTTTGATTACATCAAACGCCACTGCGTAAATGGGTGGTTATAAAGATGGGATTAAGTATTTGGAAAGTGTGAGTTGAGGCATATGGATCAATAGTGGGATTTGTCCATCCCGATGACGGATAGATATACTCTGGGCCCTCTCGGTGGAATGTTGTCTAATTAGCTTGCAAGCATGTGACTGGGTCACAAGAGATGACATACCACGGTACGAGTAAAGAGTACTTGTCGGTAACGAGGTTGAACTAGGTATGGTCATACCGATGATCGAACCTCGGACAAGTAAAGTATCGCGTGACAAAGGGAATCGGTATCGTATGTAAATGGTTCAATCGATCACTAAGTAATCGTTGAATGTGTGGGAGCCATTATGGATCTCCAGATCCCGCTATTGGTTATTGGTCGGAGAGGAGTCTCGACCATGTCTGCATAGTTCACGAACCGTAGGGTGACGCGCTTAAGGTTCGATGTCGCATAAGTAGATTCGAAATATGAGATGGAGACCGAAGTTTGTTCGGAGTCTCGGATGAGATCCAGGACATCACGAGGAGGTCCGGAATGGTCCGGAGAATAAGATTCATATATGGGAAGTCACTTTCCGGGGTTCAGGAAAGTTCCGGTGTTTTTGACCGGAGCTTCTAGAAGGTTCTAGAGGGTCACAAGTGGGCCCACCACCCCGGGAGGGGCCACATAGGCACCACATGGCATGGTGGGTCCTGCCCACTATGACATGTGGGCCCAGGCTGGCCCACCTGTCAACACCCGGATTTTTAAGTCCAGATGCCTATTATGCCATACATCGCAATCCCAGGAATATTGTTGTTGCGAGACATAATAGTTGAATATCATAGAGTCATCATTTATTACAACACATAATCGTCTTACAAAGGTAGATCACATGATCCAATATTACAATAGTAGTTGATCTATTGATCAACGAACATCACAAATAGCGGAAGCGAAGTAGTAGTGGCTAACTAATCCACAGGCCAACGCTTGACGTCAGGAGTAGTCCTAGTTGTCGTAGACGTCCTGCTGTCCATCTTCCTCGTCATCGTTGTTCTCCTTCAAAGTCTGGCCATTTGAATAGCCGGGGACAAAGCCATGAGTACTTTTAAAGTACTCGCAAACTAATACTAAGGTAAGTACTTATCAATTTTAGTAAGGGGTGCTAAGCTCTAAGTTTATTTGCATAAAGCCAATTTTAGTTCACAAATATTTAGTAAAGCCTCCTCATTTGCTAACTAATTCAAGTGGGAACATTAGTGTCATTCCCACAACTCTGTTGTAATTTAATTCAAATTCACCATTCACCTTTCAAGTTCAAAACACCAATCATATGTCACATTTTTGAAAATGGTCTGATGACGGAACAATATGGCCTTTCCAACCGTCCTTAACCGTGGACGCGGCTATTCGAATAGGTTTACACTCTGCAGAGGTTGTACACTTGTGCCACAACTTTTGATTACATCCGTCGGGGATAACCTCGAATCATCGTAACTCGATACGCGGATCATCAACCATAACCTTTCACTTACATATCCTAGTATAGGCACCTCTCCCCATGAGCTTGGCCTCCCGAGTGAAGACGGACGGTCAGCACAGGAACTCGCATAGGGCTTGGGCCGGACATTCACCTCATCTTTAACGTCGTTTCTTTTGTGGTGGAGGCAGCTTTCGGCATAACCCCGATGACGCTTGTTTAGAGGGAACCCATACTAAGACACATAAACTTCCGGTTAAGCCCTACCCATAATCGGGTATTGTGGGGGTACTTGTAAATTGGAATGGTATCGCATCCGAACCCAACCATCAGTTTTCATCAAAATTTCACCAAGTCATTCATGTCACATTTACCTTCAAAATCTTTCAAAGTCATTTCATTTCAAGTGTTCCCATCTAGAGTAGTCAATTTTATTTATTTAGCAATAGCAACTAGTCATGAGGGGTGCTATCTAGCTTTGTTTGCTTTAGGCAAAATTTGATGCTCTTGTTCTATTCTAGCCCAAGTGAATCATAAATCCAAAAATAAGCTTTGAAATACAATAAGCAAAATAATTGCAAGGTAAAAACATGGGATAGGTTTATTGGACATAAAAATAAATGTGATGGTGCCTTGCTCTTGTAGAGCTTTGCACTTGGGACTTTGCAAGAGTGTTAGCTTGCCTTGGTTGGTGTATTGATCAAAATGTTCCTCCTTCTTCTCCGTAGCTGTTTTCGTCGTCCCCTTCGTAGCCTTCAGTACTAGCGTCTATAAACGAATACGAGGATACAATCACCACACCAAAACTTGCATGCTAGACTAAACACACCAAAGATTCACACAAGCCTATGCTAGCATCACATCTTATTAACATGGTGATTTACTTTGTTTTATCTTAAAGAAAAATAATTTCCTCTCATTATAATATTTATTAGTATAGCTCTTTAATGCTTTGGAGGAAATAATTTCCTCTCATTGAATCTTATTAAGATTTAATCTCTTCAAATAATAATAAGGTATGAGTATAGGTGACCAAGGTCAACACTCCATATCTATTATTTGAGAGTATAATTTAAATGAGGTGCTACACCTCATGCATTTTAATACTAGCATGGTAATGATTTAATATCTCTAAGTAATAATATATGAGGTTCATTAGACTAAGGTCATTACCTCTTATTGAATTACTTAGGATCAAGATTTAAATGAGAGAGTAGCTCTCATACTATTTAAATAAATTTATGTGTATGTGTTAAATGGACTAGAAATGGCTACATAGCCATTATATTGCTCTAGTCCATGATCATACGAAACACTATGTTACATTTTCGCAGAAACAATTATAGTATATCAAATGTGATTTATGAGAGTTGGAATCAACTTAAAATCACTTATAGATAATTTTTAATATTTATTTGAAGTTGGGAAAGGCTCTGCCTTGTTATTTTTATCATTTAAATTCTACAAATAATTTGCAAGTGAGGCCAGTGGCATTGTTTAGATAATTTCCTAAGCTTTCTAAATATATAAAATTTACTAAATTTGGTTCAGTGGATTTTGTTGTATTTGAATTTGAAAAAGCATCTGCAGATATATTCGAATTAAACAGAAAAATTGGATTTGAAGTAACTGGGCTTGGCGGGAAAGCTAAACGGGCTAAACAGACGAAACGAGCTGGGCTGGCCCAGCAGTGTGACTCGCACACGCGGGCCGCCTGACAGGGTGGGCTCCACCCGTCGGTGGCTCTTAAACGGCGAAACGGTATGGCGAGCGTGGAGCGTCCGATTAGATGGGCGATCGACGGCTCACGACGGTCGTCGTCTCCGGCGAGATGCCGACGATCTGGCGGCGAGCCTAGGGGGTCGGAGGACGTACCGGCGTTCCCGCGGGGTTCTGCTGGGTGCGAGGAGATGCTGTCGATGGTGAAGAAGCGTCTGGTAGTAGTGGCGAGGCTCGGGGCGGCGTGAATCGGCGACGGTGATCTGCGGGCTCCGGCGACCTTCGGCTTCAAATTGGAGCAGCTCCGGCGACGATTTGGTGTGTGGTTTGGTCGAGGCGAACTAGTGAGGTGAGGCGATCGTGTTGGTGTGAATGAATTGGCCGCAGGAGGTCTCTATTTATAGAGCGGTGATGGTGCCATGGGTGCTGCAAGGGTTCGTCGATGGCGTGGCTTCTCCGGCGCTCGAAGGGGCAAGCGGAGGACAACACTTGAGTGGCGACGGCATGGCGAGGCTCTGGGTACAGCTGACGCGTCCAGGGGACGATGGTGACATAGGCATCCCAAATGGGCCTGCCGAAGATAGTACCCGGGGTTTACTGAAGGCCCACTACCCGAAGAATAAGAAGATTCGGGAGCCCAAGATATATCAAGGAAAGTCAAGAGTTGTAATAGGAAGTGTTATTTGTAATCTGGCGGGATGAGTTAGAAACCGTCCCGGACTCTGTAACTTGTATAGCACGAATCCCTCGGCTCCACCTCCTATATAAAGGGGGAGGCGAGGGACGAAAAGATAATCGAATCATTGTCTGCAAACCCTAGTTTTCATAATCGTCGAGTACTTTTCGGCTGAAACCTTCGAGATCTACTTGCCCTCTACTTCCAACTAAAACCCTAGCCTACAATCCATAGGCATTGACAAGTTGATACCTTGTCAATTGGCGCCGTCTGTGGGAACTAGAGGCGTAAGGATCTGATCTCGATGGCACGCTCAAGATCTTCGACATCGTCAACCGCAAGCAACACAATGGATCGAGGTAAACAGATCGCTGCTGGTCTTGTCGATTTTGTTCCTCACCCACCCTCCCGTTTGGATGCATATGCGTATCTGGCGGAGCCCATGGAGATGACGTTCGGAAGGTTTCACTTTCGCGTCGAGAAGGAAGGATCGTATCGTGTCAAGATTCCGGTTTCGTCGGGATCGTCGGCGGTCGATTCTAATTTTTCAAGCTATGCATCGTCAACCGAGTCAGGAGAAGAAGAAACTTCGGCGACACGCTACGTCAGCACCAGAGCAAGAGAGAAACTCGCCAAGATCTTCAACGATATGTCGTTTGAGTCATCTGCGGACTCATATATAAGCGATGGCTCAAGCGATGTCGACGATTACGACTTCATCGACAAATCTCTCACAGTGGGCAAGGTCTTCATCAATCTCAACGATGATGTCACCAAACCCAACATAGATCTGAATACAAAGTATCATCAGATTTATGCCATTGAAGATCAAGAGGAAACATCTGAGGCTTTCGACAGTTTGGGAAATCCATACGTCGATCCCTCCAATCTGCGCCAAGGCACAGGCAACAAATACGTCGGGCCAGAGCCGCGAGATAGAGTTCAACTTCCGCAAGCAGCGTGGGACAGAGCCGCGAGAGCTATGAACGGTACAGAACCAATGGCCACCACGGCCACACCAGAGGAATTACAAGCATATCAATATAGGCTCGCACGAGCTGCCAGGGAATTGGAAAAACAGACAACTGAGTTGAACAGGAGAAAGGAGGCAGCTTCTGCATCCAGCAGGAGAAGGGCAGATCTAAGTCGACAATCTAGAACTACGGGTGATAGCCACCGGGAGGCACGGAACAGAGCAAGATCAAGGCTGCAGCACATACCCGAAGCAGAAAGAGAGCACTTGGTCCAAAACCTCGACATGTCCTTTATGTCGATAGATACAAGAGGAAACATCATCCCTAAGACACCAGAGGCTGGGTATATGGCAACACATGCTTTTATCCTTGCATCTAAACCACCTCCAGGTGATCCAAGGGAAACACTGTACAATATGGCGGTAGCAGGAGTTGGAGCTATGGGGACAGCGTTTGTATCAACGCCTCCCGAAGGAGCGGCAAGGAAAATAGTCCACGACCTGCAGCAGCAACAGCGGCAGCACCTGAAGGACCAAGTGGAGCAAGAGACAC